>NW_021703768.1:142678689-142834491 GCF_005190385.1 Monodon monoceros | reverse complement strand
TGTGTGTGTGTGTGTGTGTGTGTGTGTGTGTGTGTGTGTGTGTGTGTAACTGGCAAGCTCTCTAGTAAAGCAACTCCCTTTCAGAACCCCGGGCAGTGACGTTAATAGTCCGCCATCCTCTGAAGACCTTTCAAAACATTAATCTGCGCTGTTTTGACTGCTTTCCTTTTACTTACGGACACATTTCAGAGACTTAGACAATCTCACAACATCATCCTCATTCTCACTAACTGGGATGCACACAGCCCTCCTCAGAATGGAGGGGACCAGGCCCTGCTCATGAAGGAACAAGAGCCACTGGCCACAGCAAGGGTCCCCAGGAAACTCTGAGGCTTCTCAGGGCAGGAGGCAAACCTTTGCATTTCTAGCACCTGCTTCACAGAAGCACGCAGGAGAGTTTAACCTGAAGCAAAATCGTTAAGGAAGAAATTAGTGTACTTTCTGGCCTGATATATTATCTCATAATCTCATCCCCTGTGCCCTACCTTTTCTTGGGGACACTATCACCAGTCTGTGTGCCATCCTGGACACCTCTCTGTGGCTCACAAACACATTACTGCTTCTGTTCTGTCCCCCTCCCATGCTGCTGCCTTTCTCATTTGCCTTGGTCCTTAGTCATGTTATTGGGCCAGTAAAGATAGGCGTCGCTCAGCAAGACAGTTTTCCTTAACCTGTAGGTATGAGAGGCAGACGTCCTTAGACACAAGCCTGGTAGAAAACGCAGCTAGGAGTTCAACTGCTCCAGCCAACTGCCCATGCAGCATCTTTTCCACAGACGTAGTCGGACACTTTGTGGGATACACTCAGGTTGCTGCTTAAAGAAGGTAATGTTTGCTAAGAAATCCTAGGGCATTAGATTTGATACAGGAGCATTATGTTTCCATGAGCAGCATTCACCAATAAATAAAAAATACAAATCTTCATTCCTTCCATTTCTAGTCAACAAATAGAAAGTTAGGATGTCTGAACCTGGAGAGTTGTACACAGGGACCTCTGCCAGGGCAGTGCCCACCCTCGGGGGTAGGTTTTTTGCAAGGGAGGTCTACGGGGCAAACTCGCCCAGCTATAACTTCAACAGGGACAGAAGCAATTCTAAACGGAAACAGGCACATGATCCCTACTTAAGAATCCTCCAGTGGCTCCATCACCCATAGGACAAAACCTTCATTTCCATCGCATGACTTTCAGCCCCCTCTCCACCACCTGCCTTTTGCTCTATGCTGCAGGAATACTATAGTTCTTGGATGATTTCATATTATGTCACCCTTTAACCCTCTATAGTTGAGGTTTTTTCTATTTAACAAGTTTTTTCTTGCATTCTTTTATCTCTTAAACGTAGGAGATTATCCCTATACTCCCTTCAAAACCCAAGCAAACCACTCATTTGGGGGGAGGGGGGATTTTCCACACCCTTTGTGCTCCAGGCATGACAATCAAACCTCTACATTAAATGACTCGTTCTCTGTAAAGCACTCCGAACAGTGACTAGCACACTCAATAATTTTTAAAATCTGTAAGTATTGCCTCATCATTGCATTACACCACCTTCTATTTATCGTATTTGCTCCTGCGCCCTTATTAGACACAAAGCTCCTGTCTATGACTTTGCTGAACCACTAATGTCTTGCCAGGGTTTGGCACAGAGGAGGTGTCAGACAGGACAGGCTGAGCTAAAATGGACTAAAGCAGTTCGGCTCTCTGGCAATTTTACAGGGTGACTGGTTCACTATTGCAGGACCCGTCATGCAAAAACTGGGAGTGAGGCTCTTCTCAATTCTGTTCTCAGGAGACTAAATCTCATACTCCCCTTTAATTCTATTTGGGCACTACTGTCTGGCTGTATTACTTACCAGGCCAGTGCTCAGAAGCCACACACACATCTTAGCAGCAAAAGCAGCAGAGGCAAGACAAGAGCTGGTTCCCCTCTTTCCATTACGCTAATCAAGCTCTGTGTTACTGCGCCTTCCCCTAATCTGATTTGAGAAGGGCCTTAATAGCAGGGTAGAAGCAAAGAATGAAGCCAGTTCTTCGAGGAGTCACTCACGTTAATGGCATTTTTCTTTGTGGTCCATCGGGACAAGTGCGGCCCCTGACTGCGGCCAGTTGTTGCTCTTGGATACGAGCATCAGGCCCTGCCTGAAGGTGTACCCGTGTTTGATGGCACAAGTCAGCCCTCCTGATTTAATTAGTCTTTTTTTTTTCTTTCTCTATCTCTCTTGACCTTCTGCTTGATTATGTAGTGAAGTATTCCTGGAGAGCAGTAATCCTATAAACTCGACATCAGCCCTCACAGCTATGAAAACGACAAAGCTGTCAAAATTTCAGCCTTACGACCTCCAGACGGGATCAGCTCAGAGATAGAACGGCAGAGAAATGGAAGGACCAGGGTCCATTAAGAGGAAAAAAATGAAGAGTTAAATAAATAAAAGGACCCAAACAATGACAACGGGAAGCTTTAAATTTCAGGTTACGCAGGAAACTTTTGCCTTTCTGCTTGTGCCATTAACACAGTGATTTAGTAATTTCCGTGGGAGCTGCCATCCCCTTGGAATCCTATTAGTGTCAGAGTCAGGGAAAATGAGAAAGTCTTTTTTTCTCCCCGAGTATGCAAACAGAAGCTTAGAAACATGTTTGCATTTGGATTGGATGATCTAAACCAACAAAGTTCAACCTTTTCACTAGGAGCTGTGAGCTGTTTGACAAGACCTACTTTTTATCAGGCAGGTTCAAAGTCTACACACTGCAGAGGCTTCCTTAATAAGAGGACTAATAAGATTATTCCTTTAAAGATCTAACTTTGGCACCCATCCTCCTATTAGACAGCAGAGCCGATTCATTCTCTAAATTTCTTACCCTCAAAAGAAAAGCTCTGTTGATTGGACAAGGGCCCCAGCATGGCACACCAAGATGCAATTAGTAGGATTCTCATTTGGATTTGACGTGGCTATTATTTTCGTCTTTTTTTTTCCTCGATTATTTTCTGTCAACAAAAAATTAATTTTCCAAACTAAATACAAAGATTGCATTTCAATGAGATGAGTCAGAATCAGTGATGTTTCACCTGTCCTCGGAATCTCTTCAAACACGTTGCCTCCAGTTGGGGATATATTTTGCCAGCTACCAAAAAAAAAATCTAGTAAATGTAGGCACATTTATGGGCAAGCTGGCTTTAATGTAAGAAGAGAGAAATGGGGCATATCTGTATTAAGTATATATAGAATAGAGCAAAGGGCTCTATTCAGTAAATTTTTTTCCAAGCTTCTATTTCGACCCATTTGGGATCATAACCCAAAATCTTCAGTTGAATGGGGAGGTTTGAGGAAGAAAGATCATGTGATCATCAGATTGAAGTCCCTCTAACTTCCCACCCCCTACCTTCCTGTATCAAGGCTTATGTGATCTGCTGAAATAATGAGCCATTTTCACTCTCCCTTCCCTAGGTGGGACGATGTTCAGCCATTTAAAATTGACCCCGTTTGGAGAAAAGTGATTTAAAAATGGGGACCATTTAAACTGGCCACTGCATTTCTCAAAGGTGAAATGGTGATCAGAGTATGGTATTTAATGGCCTAAGAGGTGTGAAAAATGTTCTTCTCCTGATGGAAATAGAGTCCATCTTCTAAGGAGAGAGGATGAAGCCATCTGTGGAACTTGGTCCTTTCTGGCCTCCAATGACTGAATCAGCATCATGTATAGCTCTATATCTTAATGCCTAGCATCCTGGAGGACACCACATCTCACTGACTCTGTGATATACATTTCCTTGCTCTGAACATTTATGAAATAGGAATTCCTATCGCAACTCATGGCATGTCGCACTTTAATTGGCAAAGGTTTCTCCTTTCTCGTTCATACGTAAGATAACAATGAGTTATTTTGTAGGTGAGTGTATTTTAGGATTGCTGAAATATTGTCATAGAGACTTAACAAATCTTGCGTGGATAAATGACTAAATAGATGGGCCACCTTCCCAATGCTTAAGGGAACAATTACATTTAATGACAAAAAAATTTCCAAAATTTTGCATGATTGACTGAGATATATTTTTTAAATCCGTACATAGATATGTTAAAAATGACAAAACACAACAAACACAAAGCAACAAAGTCTGAAAGGTAGGGGGAAAAAAAAGACAAGGGGGTTCTATTCTCTCTCAAAATAAATGTAATGATATAAAAAAGGGAATTGATATTTGTTATGTCAGGTACTCTCTCCATATTCTCTTTCTGAAGTTCCACATGGTAGAAGTTACTAGTTGTTTCACAGATGACATAACTGAACCTCAGAGGCTAAGAGACTTGCTCAAGACCCAACACGTAGAAAATATAAAAGCCAGGTTTGAACCCAGTTAGCTCTAACTTAGGTTTTGCACCGCATCCTGCTAATTCTGGAGAGCAATTCTTCTGACTAGTGATTGGGTGGTATTCTTTTAATCAAGGAAATTTGACCATACTGGAAACTAGTGTTCAGAGAAGTGGTGTTTGTGTTGCTTTAATACCCTATGATGGTGGTTTCCAAACCGCTTCACATTAGAATCTCCTAGGGATCTTTTATTTATTTGTTTTATTTTTTTTAATTTTTTAACATCTTTATTGGGGTATAATTGCTTTACAATGGTTAGTTTCTGCTTTATAACAAAGTGAATCAGTTATACATATACATATGTTCCTGGGATATTTTAAAAAATTACAAATGCCTGTATTCCATCCCTAGCCATTCTGATTTCACTTCTATGGGGTGTGACCTGGGCATTCAGACTTTAAAAGCTCTCCAGATGATTCTAAAGCACATCGAGCCTGAGAACTACTGTTCTAGGTGGTTTTCATGTTGCTCTAGGGAAATGAGACAGGTAACTCATTTCTGGTGGGAAATCTGCACAAACAATCACATATGGAGCCTCTTCACCAACTCTTCATTATTCTGTTCTTTCTTAAATCACACATGTCGTATTTTAAGAGGTTCTGTCTCTTTTCAAAAATCTATATTTATATTCAGTCACCTTTAGTTCCTTTTCTCATAGACTTGCTAATGACATCTCATGAAGTCAAAATGAAAGGAATTTGGTGTTTTATTTACTCTGTGGAGTCCTGAGTTAACACAGACTTTCACCCTCATTTTATTTACTACTGAAAAGAGTTTGATCAATGTCCGATTTTCTCGGAGAACCACCTCTCCTTGCTATTGTTTAATGCAGTGGGCAAGTTCAATGGCCCCGTCGCTAAGCCTAGCCAAGTGGCATATTTCATCTCCACGCCAGGGCAATTGGTTCGGGCATAGGCTCCTGACCCCAGTGGAAGCCAGGGCTGTCATTGGAATCGCTGGGGAATTGTGTAGTAAAGAGTTAACCTTACTCAAAAAAGAAGTCTGGCCTTTGTCCTTGGCTCCTGAAAGGTGATCTTAAAGCCTTTGGAATATTCTGCCTGTTAAGAGTCTTTGTCTACCTGGGGGCCTTGGGCCACACTGGAGAGTTTAACAATGTGATTTATGGTGCGGGCTTTGGACCATGAGGTTATCAGCTTGACCTCGGGAGAGACTAGAGACTGAAGGTCAGCATGTGGGTGGTCAACCATGTCTCTGTGACTGATACCCAATAAAAACTCTGGACACCAAGACTCAGGAGAGCTTCCCTGGATGGCAATATTCCGTGCACACTGTCACACACTGTTAGCTGGAAAAGTTGGGGTTGCCCATGACTGTACTGGAGGAACACGACTGGAAGCTTTGCTTTTGGAACTTCCCTGGACTATGTTCCATGAGTTTCTTCCCTTGATCTAATTTCATCTGTATCCTTTTATGGTAATAAACCGTAACTATGAGCATCATAGGTGTCCGTGAGTTCTGTGAATCCTTTTAGCAAATTATCAAAACGGAAGGTGATGGTGGGGACACTCAAACTTTGCAGTTGATGTTGGAAGCGAAGGTAATCTTGTGGACTTTCCTGACTCTGCAGGAAGAGTCTTCTCTTCCATGGGGATTGATCTTCCCAGGATGTAAGCTGGAGTTGCTGCTGCTCATCATTATCATCACAGAAAAATGCCAACAGGGAAGACAAGGGTCCTATGATATCATTTGAGCCCCTAAAATCTAACTTGCCCGGAGGTACCCCTGCACTCCTTTTCAGTTTTATGAGCAAAAATCCTTTTTTTTTCTTTTCTGAAGCCCAATCTTAGTTGAGACACTCATCTGTAATTCACTACATTACTTCATTAGGTTCTTGTAAAGAATCAATTAGATAGCATGATGTGTAAAAGAGCTTAGTACAATATCTGGAACTTAGGGGCTTGATGAATGGTAGCCCATTAATTATTATTATTATAGTCATTTTGATTTTTAATATTTTCCTATTAAAAATATTTTTTGAAGCTCAATGATCCTGAAGTTAGACAACGATGTACTGGCTGTGCTGACTCCAGGTGACTCGGTTCTATATCTTAACTCCAGTCCTCTCAGCGGAGGCTGGCATCCCCTGACTTACTCGATTGCCTGCACCTGCCCCTCTTACCTCCTGAGTTTCATATACATTTGGGAGCACACTTAGGACTGTCTGTGATAAAATATGCATATTTCCTGAAACCCAGAGTATTCGCACTGAACGTAATAAGTGGAAAGTTATTTTACAGGAAATGAAAATCTAAGATTAATACTCTCCAATGCCATCTAGTCCCCTCAGGACAATTACTCACTGTACTACAGCAAAATAAACTCGCAAAGTGTGGGAACTGGTTTTCTCCTTGGGTTTCTAGGATAAGTGAACTCCTGAAACTACTCCTGGCTGCTACGCCCACCACCTTACCTCGCTGAAGAGGTATCAGGTTTTCCAGAACACAAAACTTTAAACAAATTCATGGCCATTTCCCCAGTGCTGAGCAAAGGTAGAGGAAAAATAAAACAGATTTAAAGCTAATCAATCAATACATAGTTATTGATCACTATTTACTAACATTGTGGGACATAAGTTACATCATCACTGACCCCAAGGAAATTATAATATTCATTCATTCTCTCCTTCAGTCAATAAATATCTACTGAACTTTGTGCCAAGCTCTCTGCTAGGTACTAGGAAACAAAATGCCCTTATGGACTTAACGATTTTAAAGAACAGCAAATTGCTGTTCATTTTAAGAATCGTGGTTCATTCTAAGAATCACAGGAAAGCCTTATAAAAATACAGGTATCTGAGCCTTAACTCAAGATTATTGTATGAAAAGCTTCTCCGGGGACCAGAAACCTATTCTTGCCTTAAGTGGTTCCCTTGACTATTGTGCTTAACCAAGTTTGAGAACCATGGGGAGAGATGATAAAACGTATGCATGAAAACAATCTAATACAAGGCACTGTTTACGTGCCAAGTGACGAATGAGTGGTACATTGAAGGGTTAGCTGAGGGAGAGATCACTTCTGACAATGCCCCTCTTACACCCTCCAAGTTGCTATATAATCATAACTTACTCCGAGCTTACTCAAGCTGGCAAATCATGATGCCTCCCCACACATTACCACAGATCTGTGCAGTTCACTCCCAGGTGGAGAGTCACCAAAGATGAGTCAGGCAGGCTTGTCCATACAGAGTCTCATCCCTCCCTCAGGGCCTCAGACACCGCGCAGCTCAAAGGACCTCTCAGGACTTCCACAGCCATAAGGATTCTCGCCTTAAATCATTCTTCTATTCGCATCATTTTTGAATGGCTGTTAAGTGTGATGTTGGCGTACCTTTTTCCCTAGGGTCACGTGTTTTCAATTTTTCTTTCCTAGCACTAGAAGCAGACCTCTGACAACTGGGCTGCCCCTGGATTGCTGTGCCTTGATTCATTTGTCTGGAGATGGAATGAGGGGCAATCTTGAAAGGAGGGGCAGGGCAGTGAGACAGACCTGGTTTCCTTCCTAGCTTGGCTGTCTACTGTGGAGTGACTTTGACAAAATGCATTCCATCTCTCTGAACCTCAGTTTTCTAATCTTTAAAAAGGGAGAGAGCCCAGGGTGGGGCTTACATGAGGTAATGTATGCAAAGAGAATAAAATAGAATATATGGTCAATGAGTAGCAAAGAGAATAAAATAGAATATATGGTCAATGAGTAGCAGAGGTGATTACTATCATTGTTCCAACTTACTGGCAACTAAAGGCTTAATAACTTCAGTCTAAGACACATAACTCAAGAAGTGGGTTCTCCCTTCTGCCATCCACAAAAAGTTGTACTTTTTCAGATCTCAGTGTGGGATATCAAAGTATGGTGAAATGGAGCAGCTCTGCAAACTTGGTTTCATCGCTGTAAAAGACCATCTCCCCGCCCACCCCCGTACCCCGCCATTTAATGTCATGCCACAGCAATTATATTATAATAGTGAAACAAAAGTTAGAAAAATCAATTTAAATACATTTTTAGAATAAATACTACAAAAGATGCTTCCATGGTTTTCAAATAAAAGATTATCCATCAGCCAATTGTGGAGGGGGTTTGTGAAATTGTAGACTTACAATGGGTGAATTTTTTGGTATATCAATTATACCTCCATAAAAAGACATGGCAACTAAAAATAAAGAATAAAGGAAGGAAGGGAGGAAAGAAGTAAAGGTGAAGTTAAACTCTGAATCATATTTATTCCTCCCTCTGTTTTAAACAGTAATATTGGGACTTCCTTGGTGGTCCAGTGGTAAAGTGCAGGGGATGTGGGTTCGATCCCTGGTCGGGGAGTTGGGATCCCACATGCCGTGGGGCAACTAAGCCCACGTGCCACAACTACTGAGCTCATGCGCCTCAAGTAGAGAGCCCACATGCCGCAAACTACAGAGCCCATGAGCCCTGGAGCCTGCGTGCCAGAGAAGAGAAAAACCTGCCCGCCACAACTAGGGAGAAGCCCTTGCACTGCAACAAAGAGCCCGCAAGCCTCAATGAAAGATCCCGTGTGCCGCAACTAAGACCCGGCACGGCCAAAAATAAATTAAATAAATAAATAATAAAATAAATCTTAAAACAACAACAAAACAGTAACATTACTTTGACCAACCCTAAAGTATCAGATCCGTGTCTTGGTAAGGGAAAATTTGGAGTTCCATAGGACCCAGTGCTTCCTGACTCGTGATCTGATCTCAACACAGAAAGCAGAGCTGCTCTAGGAAATGAAGAAAAGTGGAGAATGACAAGCCTGCCACTGGTTCACTTCTGTCTTTGTTGAAGACTCTTCTCCCTGGATCACTCCTGCAAGATAACACTCTTTAAATCTTCCATTAATGAAAATTTACTCTCAAATCTTTATCTGTTCAAAGGAGCACAGCAAGTAAGTCAGGCAAAGGTGGGCGGAGCTGAATATGCAAAGGACGCCACTCCTAGAGGACCCTTCACTGGTGGAATTTTATGTGCCAGACCACAAGTCCTGGGAACAACGGCGCATTCTTTAGACCTTTCTATCTTCCCAGGTACGTGACCACAGAAGAGAAATCTGACCCAGGCAGGCAGATTTGATGTTCATTGTGTAAGAGGTAGAGAATTTGACAAAATCAAAGTAGTGATTTTTAGCAATTATTGATTTGCCACTTTTCTTGTCTATGCCTAAGGCTCTCCCTAAACGCCTCCTACATCAGGTATTTAGCTTCGTCTTCACTGAAGTCTCCGCTCGTACGTGCCTGCAGTTGGCAACTGTTCCTTCACGCACTCGTTTGATTTTCTTTGACTACGCAGGGTTAATAAGCCATCATTTCTAGGACTCATGCAAGTTAATATTTGACATCCCAGGAAATAAAATCTCATAGTGAAAGAATAAAGGTTCGTAGGTGTGAACCTTGTTTGGACAACATTAGTTGCACTGCCATGCATTTACAATTACTCAACAAACATGAGTGCTTGATCACTGTAATGGGAATCAAGAAGAACCCATTTAAACGATCAGAAGATGCCATAAAGAATCCTCCTACCAGGTGCTTCAAACAATGTGTACCTTGACCAGTGTGTAACTCTATAATTATCTCAAGCTGTAAGGAACATCTTGGGCATCCTTCAACAAATATTCTGAGATGCCTAAAGGAGAAAGATAGACCTTTCAAGTTTGAATCTCAATGAATTACTATCTAAGAAGACCACGCATTTAAAGGAACTGGAGAGATTTAACGAATGTGGTCAAAATAAGTTTTGACACATCCTAAGGTCTCAGGAGGTTGTTCCACATCATCGTGTCATTTAATGCTCTTAGTAACTCATCTTATTGTGGATGAGTCACAGAATGGTCACAAATGTATTGGAAGAAATGTTAAGTGTGAAGATGTGATTAGTCTTGACCTGCACTCCTCATTAAAGTCCCAAAGGTCTTGAACCATAAAGGATCCCACACTTACTGCCTTTTTCTCCTCTCCAACTTCATTATCCCAACCCTTTCCTTATCTTTCAGCCCCACCCAGCTCTCTAGGTTAGGTTAATGTACCCATGCACCATGCCCCACCAGTCTGTACATGTAGACCTTAAATATGGGCCAGATTCACAATCTTCTCTCAAGAGGCAATTTGCCACCCCCTGTCAATATTTGATTCCAACCTGCCTTACTTCCTTCCTGCTTCCCTGGATCTCTGGATTCCCCCCATTTCAGTCCTGACTTTTCTTGGGTTCCCCTAACACAGGATCTCATTATCTGTCAAGTCTGTCTTAGTTCCTTTCTCTCCATCCTGTTGCCTTCTGTCCAGAGCTCTATTCATGCCACTTATCTTGCTCCATTGTATTTATCTGTCCAGAAGACTGGCTTTCCTCACTGTTAGTTCCATTAGGGAATGAAACAGGTGTGATTTATCGCTGTACTTTCAAGGCCTAACACTCTTCCAGGCACATCCCAGGCACTAAGTCATCGACTGAGGAATGAATCAACACGCTCCTTCACAACCAGCCCCCAAGGAAAAAAAAAAAAGTAATAGAAATAAATGATTCCTTCAGCAGCTAGAATCATTTCTTTACAAAATACGAAATTGCCCAATGTTCTCAGTCTTCTATGTCTCCAGGGTCAGGGGCGCCGACCCTGGAGACACAGAATATTTTTCCCCCAAATGCAGGGCTTTCAAAATATGGGGGGGGGGATGCGGGGGAAGAAGCGTTATACTTAGTTGGCTAAAGGCCTTTATTTGAAATCTGATCATTTGGAATTAGAGCATTATTTTTCAAGGCAGTGGTTTGGAGACCCACAGAAATAAGTTCTAGAACAAAGGAAGATCTAATAAACTCCAGAACTCAGCCAATTCATCTACAGGGACTACTGGGTATAGCCGTCACAATGTCACCTAAAATTAAGTTGGTTCCTGAAGGAATCTGTTCACTAGGGGATCAGGAGAGCCTCGTTTGGCGACTGAAGGGACCCCCAAAGAGGGAAAGGAGACATGAATAGGATAGGTGTGTAAGTTTACAGTCGGCCTAGCCTTGTGGAAAACATGCAGAAAGGCAGCAGGCCTTGGCAGAGCCCACAGGGCTGCCTGTGTTCCTGTACTGATGCCCAACAGAAATGAAATTCAGTGGAAATCAAGTAGATTATGTGAGCTGCAAGACTTGAAAACTACCGTGCAGCCTAGTGAGCATGTTCTAACTGCGGGCTCTGCCTGTTAACTGCTGAAGATATTTTCACAAGGCTTTGGGTAAGGCAGGATCTGGCTGGTTACACAACGTCAGTACTGAAAGGGAGCTCTGTGTAAGCCAGGCTCGAGCAAGTCACCTGGGTCTTGTCAGTGATTAGAAATGAAATCAGAGCACGTGCTGGACTTGGGTGTTCCTTGACAAAGCCCATTGGTTTTTGTAGAAACCAGAAGGTAAGCAGCTTCATCAGGCTCAGTGGAGAGAAGGGCTGTCAAGCTCCTACTGGGGCGGCGGGGGGGGGGGAATGCGTGGTCCTCCTCTGATCTGTGAAAGAGAACCTGGTTCAAGATTTGCCTCGAACAGGAACTGAGAAAGTTCTTGTATGACATCAGCGGCCTTCAGTGAAAGTGAGTTTTTAAGGGAACATGTGCACACTGGGCAGATAAAATGGACCTAAATGGATCATCCAGCCAGGTGTGTTATTCTCATGCAGGTAAATATCATCATCCTAATTTTCCAGAAAGGTTTCCTGAGGTCAAGAGAGGCCAGTGGGCTTGACAAACCACGTAGCTGTTCGGTGAACACAGCGCTGCATGAATTGGAAATTTATTCTTGACACTGATGATTACAAGCTCTAATTCTGTGACTTGTCTTCTGTTGGTTTGGGCTCTTTACACCGAAAGGCTTGATATTTACACGGTGCAGTCCACACATTGCTTCATTTTGATGTGCACACAACCCTGGGTACTAACGTGGACCAAATCCTATCAGCAGAGGTTCTCCTTTGGGAGCGCTCAATGGTGACCTGGGGTAGTTATTAAAATGCACATCCCTCAGCCCCACCCCAGACCCACTGAAACAGAATCTCTGGGGGTGGGACTCAGGTATCTGAATTTTAATAAAGAAAAACAAAGCCAATATTGCCCCTAAGTCTGATACCCATCAAACCACTGTTATAGATTATGGTACTCTATGAACTATGGAGGTACCTACTCCAAAATACCTTCCTTTTGATCCTGCCTTTAGGAGCCTGAAAATGTTGTCAGGTCTACTCACCACTCAGTGTTAAGAATCTGCCATGATTTTCAAGACTCCCTGAAAACATGCGTGTCTGAGAAGAGATTTGCAGGAATAGCATCTCACAGGCTGAGTCAGAGTGAAGCATAACTCAGGGCCTCTAGAATAAAGCGTTTGTCAAAACTCAGCCCTTCCTTTTCCCCTCCCACCCTTTGCTTTGTCGTGTACGACCACTGACTTCACAAGTTTTCTTTAAGTACGTCTATTTTCTTCTCCTGCCTAAATGCATTCGTTGAAAAGAAAATTGTACATCACTGCAAGAAGTGTAAAATAAGCATCACCTGCCCTAAATACAAAGTAAAGGTAAGAATAGATATAATGAAATGAGAGTGAGATGATAAAAACACCAAACCAAAGATGTTCTCCTTGATTTAATCTGAAGGATTAAGAGAGTTGAAGAGGGACACTCTGTATTGTGTGATCAGTCATTCAACAAACATTGCTGTGCATCTACGATCTCAAATAACCACCTAATACTACTACCCCGAGGCATTACCCCAAAGGCATGCTCCCAACGCCTAGCCGGCTAGCAGGTACAGATAAGTGCTCTCCCAGAACGTCTGACTGATGAGCACTGTCGAGGGAGGCTTGGAAGACAGAGGCACGGGGTCTGGGAGTCACAGGGGTCGGACACGGGAGGCCCATACAGCCCCCCTAGGCTTCGCAGTTTTCTCTTTTTTTTTTGTTTTTTGTTTTTTTTTTTTTTTGCGGTACGCGGGCGTCTCACTGTTGTGGCCCCTCCCGTTGCGGAGCACAGGCTCCGGACGCGCAGGCTCAGCGGCCACGGCTCACGGGCCCAGCCGCTCCGCGGCATGTGGGATCTTCCCGGACCGGGGCACGAACCTGCGTCCCCTGCATCGGCAGGCGGACTCTCAACCACTGCGCCACCAGGGAAGCCCTAGGCTTCGCAGTTTTGTTCAAGGCCACCCAGGTTCTGCTGACTGACAAAGCGTCCTCATTAGGTGTTCGCAGAAGGCTGTGCAGAGGTGGGGACAGTGAGGCAGGAAAGAGAGAAAGGTTCTTTCACTCCACGTTTGAATCTCATGGAGGGTAGGGTTCAGCACACTAAGTCCTTTTCTAACTGTAAAGATGAAAAGATAAAATAGCTCCCACAAACCACAGCAGAGTTTCGGATGTCTTTGACAAGCAGCATAATTAAGATCTAGCATAAACACAGCACCTCCGAGGACAGTAACAGCTGACTAAATGGGAATTTGTTCTGTTTGGCTTTTCTTTCCTTTATTTAGTTTTCCCGTGGAAGTTTCACTTTGAAGCCGGGGCCAGCCCTAGGCAAAAGTGCGGAGTCTGCGATCTCCTGGAATCTACCCACACCCTCCAACTCCGCTCCTTTCTGAGCTCCAGCCCCATGTCGGTCAAGGCCACCCAGCCCGGAAGAGCTTCCCGCACACGTGTCCCGTGCCGGCTGGCCGCCATCCACTCTGGCCCCTGCGGGCTTCTGTGCTAACAGGAGGTGTTCAGTGCCTGGTGCTGTGCTACACAGTTTGAAGCTCTCCCCCCTGCTTCCCCTTATCAAACACTTTAGGACTGTGTCCTAAACCACCAGAACACCTGCCTTGCACTGTGGACTGAACTGCATGGGGAAAAGGTGGCTGGCAGTGGTTTCCTTGATGGGACATTTCAAAGGAGTGACCCACTTACAATCTTTAGCTCACAGAAAGCGACAGAGATGGGACTTTGGAGCAACAGGTCTTGATGGAGGTGCAATGAACCCGATAGTTAATATCTGTGTGCTTGGTTGGTGGTGTCAAGGCTCTGGCCCTGGAGGTAGCTTGCCTGGGTCCAAGTCCCAGTTCGCCCATTTTTAGCTGAACAAACTCAGGCATTCAACTGACGCTTTCTAAACACCAATTCTCTCATCGGTAAATAGGGCTGTCAGGGATGAGTAAGTGGAATAAATCACGGAAAACCCTCTGCATAGTCCCTGGAACGTAATAACCACTCCCTAAATGTTTATTGTCATTACTACCCATATTATCAAATAATAGCCATATTATTCAAATGGGGTCAAAACCATTCATGGGGGCTTCCCTGGTGGCGTAGTGGTTGAGAGTCTGCCTGCCGATGCAGGGGACACGGGTTCATGCCCCGGTCCGGGAGGATCCCACATGCCGCGGAGCAGCTGGGCCCGTGAGCCATGGCCGCTGAGCCTGCGCGTCCGGAGCCTGTGCTCCGCAACGGGAGAGGCCACAACGGTGAGGGGCCCGTGTACCACAAAAAAAATATAACCAAAAAACCCCCCACAAAACATTCATGGGTCAGAATGACCCAATTCAGTCGCATATAACTTTTGCGGGGTCAGAAACACATTGCATGAGATTCACGTTTCCCCCCTAAACTATCACAGAAGATTTTTTCCCCCTGTTGCTGTCAGTCAGTAACAAGATTCCTCTCCTTCCTTTTTCTGACACAGAACTCATTTTTGACCCATAGCCTCACTCTTCATTTCTCTGACAGTGGACGGAAGTCAGCGATCTCGAAGGCAATGAGAGAATTAATTATAACATGTGAAACATACTCAACCTTCAGATCTGAAATGACGGATAAATAGCACGGGCTGAAAGGAACAGAGTCTCCTTCCTCAGAAAATGCTTACGTGTTAAACGGGTTTCTACTTACCCACTGTCCTCTCACATCACGATGCAAATACAACTCACAATAACGCTGCTCTTAGCCTCACAGCCATATACGCGTGCAGGTGCTATCACAGGGAAAAATGAGCATCTATCTTCCAGCTTCAAATTCGTCCACGATGGGTAAGTTGAGGCAGACATTATTCCCAAACAAAAAATTTCCCTCAATGCTAACCGTTTCTAAGAGGTGGTCAGTTAAAGAGGACAAATGTTTTGCACATTAAAGGCAATGCCATTTAGAATGGGTCCCCGTTACTGCAAGGAAGCTTTAAGTGGCAGGTCACAAGAAAAAAGAAGTCAGGATTCCAGGGCTCAAGTGACACCTCCCACATGCCACGGCATCTGACTGGAGGACTTTGGGCTGATTGGCTCAAAAATTAGTAGATATGACAATACTGAGAACATATTCCTGCATGCCAACCATTGTTAAGTCCCCGCCACGGTAAAATGGTCAAACAATTGTCAAGGTCAGGCTAAGGCTAACAAGCAGAGATTCCACTTCCTTCTGACTACTGATAACTTCTCTGAGTGGTATTTAATAGGGGATTGTGACAAACTGGAGAGTGGGTCCCTGTTTCACTCCTATAGGCAGGAGAGTTTATATATCTTGTTGGCATATGCCATATTGAAGGTATAAATGAGAAAAGACTGAGATAAATTTACTCCTGGGGAAGAAGGGCTGAATCAAGCTGCATCAGGACCTTGACAGACAGCTAGAGAGGGGACTTCTACAAGTCCCAAAGAAACACTTGAACGTGGACAACTCATCTTTGTAGCAACTTCCAATAGATGTGCAACTTCTATGTTCAGGTTGCTGTTTCCAGGCTGTGGAGGATGAATGGTGACAGTATGGCATCCCTAAAGGCTTGAGCTGCTTCCAACTACGTGGGGGAGACACACATTTATCGAATAACTCTGTGTGCGTGCATGCATCCGTGCACACATAGGCCAAATGAACTGTGACAAAACCTCAAAAGAATAGAAGATGCTGAAAGAGTATAAGAATGGGAGAACTGAGGGAGATCGTCCAAGGCCTCATTAAGGTGTTGATCATTGAGCTAAGAGTTGTAGGATGAGTAGATGAAGACAGAAGGGAAGAGCAAGAAAGAGTAAGCAGTACAAGCATACCTCATTTGACTGTGCATTACTTTATGATGCTCTGCAGATACTGTGTTTTATACAAATCGAAGATTTGAGGCAGCCCTTCGTGGAGTGGGTCTGTGGGCGCCATTTTTCCAACAGCATTTGTTCACTTCGTGTCTCTGTGTCACATTTTGGTAATTCTCACAGTATTTCGTACTTTTCATTATTTATTATGGTGACCTGTGACCAGTGATCTTTGACGTTACCACTACGACTTGCTGAAGGCTCACATGATGATCCGCATTTTTCAGCAATAAAGTAGTTTCTAAATTAAGGTAGGTACATTGTTTTTAGACATAATGCTGTTGCACATTTAATAGGCTACACTATAGTGTGAGCATAACTTTTTATGTGCACTGGTAACCCAAAAACTCCTGTGACTTGCTTCATGGTGGTATTTGCTTTATTGCGGCGGTCTGGAACCGAACCCACAGTATCTTGGGAATATGTCTGCTTGTACAAATACTCAGGAGGAGGAAACCACGGTGCTTTCAAGAAATGGAAAACAAGCCATTGTGGGTGGAAGCAGAGAGTAAGGAGCGAGGATGGTGTCATATAAAGCTGGAACGGCTCATAGGATTTTGATCTTTATCCCGAGAACAACGGTGTAAAGGGTTTTTAGAGGGGGAGGGGTACCACATGATAAAATTCTAGTTAAACTGTGGCAAATACACAGGGGCGGGTGAGGCAAGATTAACAGATGAGTCTGGAAGCTATCACAGCTCCAGATGAGAAATGCTGGCGGTGGCCGCTGAGGCAAAGCCAGCTCCTTCTCAGATGCCCCGTTTCTATCTATTTCTAGCTCCTAAAAGACACTGTTTCCTTTCCGTTACTTTCTCCAGCATGTGTAGTCTTTCCTACCCCTTTCTCCTCTTCTTTCACAAGACCCATCTTTCTCTGTCTTTAAAAATAATACTAAAATAAAACAACAACAAAATGCATTACGACTCGTACAGATGTCTCCATTATTTGACATCTTTTGTTCCCCTCTATTTCTAAAGAAACAATTTCTTCTAAGAGTGGGATGTGCACTGTGCCTCTATTTCTTCTCTTCTCCATCTGGTGAAAAGCTGGCTTTTGTCTTCATCAGTGACACAACTCATCAGTGACACAATTCCCTTGATGGTCATTAGTTACCGCCCTAGTGATATCTGTACGCCTCCTGTCTACCTTGCTGGATCTTGCTACATTTAACAATGTGGTCCATGCTCATTTCCTTCAAATTCTCTCCTCCCTTTGCCTTTGGGGGCTTCATATCCTCATGGCTCTTCTCTTACCTCCTCAATCTCCTCATTCTCAAGTTACCTTCAAGGCTTTTTACCCTCCTTGTACTTCCTCACTGTGGATATCTGCTAAAAGGAGGACTTTCGATGACTGTTCTCTGGGTCACTCCCTTGCAGAACTGAACACAACTCAATGTGGGTTTCTCCTCCAACTTCTAAAATCTACTCATAAGCCTTAAAAATTTGGAAGACAGATCTGCCTTTATGTACCACCATCACTATATTCTCTAATGCTCAGAAAGTACTCATTCGAAACGTAATGTCCCCCCATTTTCTTAGTAAAGGAATTACTGATGACTTGACCCTCCTAACAGCTAACATTTTCTCCCTAAGCTGCCAGGGGAAAATACAGTCATAAAATATTATATTCCCCCAAAATGATTCCCCCCAAAAAAGTTTTCTAACTTGTTCATCTCTCTTGCTTACTAGTTTTTCCTGCACACTTCTACCAGATATCAGATTAAGTCATCCCAACACTGTACTTCATTAAGATTACTACTTGGCTTAAAACAAAAAAGCACTTCTCTACCAGGGTGAAGAGTCTTCAGCCCGGCATTCAAGTCCCTTTTCAATATGGTCCAAACTTCCTTTCCACCTCAGCTATAGTTTCACTCACCTACCCCAAATCCAGGTCAACCGAATGTATTGTTCTACTCTGTATTCCCCACTCTTGATTTTCTTTCGTAAAATAAACTTTTATTTGGGTACTTTTAGATTTACAGAAAAGTTGCAAAGATAATCCAGTGAGTACTCATATGCCCTTTACCCAGTCCCCCAGTCTCAGCATCTTATGTCACCATAGTATGTTTGTCAAAAATACATGAGAAATTAACACTGGCACGTGACAGGTAACTCAACTCCAGACTTCGCCAGATTTTCCTGTCCCAGGTTCCAAAGCAGGACACAACACTGCATTTAGCATGCTTGCTTTTTATAAGCCTAAATGTCTCCTCTCCCCACCAATTTGTTCCCTAAGGACCTTCCAGCTTTTTTCTTTTTCCTGGTGTTCCCAGATCTCTGCCATGGAGCTATCTCCCTACTCACCTTTATCGTGAAACCTCTCGCAGGATAGTTGCTGACTACTTTTTCTTTCCTTCCAACTCTTCCAGAGCTTACTCTTTTTCCCACTAATTTGACTCTTACTGTATATGTGCACATCAACCTCCGTATCCAGAACACAGAAGCAATCAACAAACACTCACTGATTCGTCTCTAACCAAGAGCAAAGCAAAATCATGTTGTAAAGGACTCATTCCAAATGTAATTTCTTCCCATTTGCCTCTACTAAAGGAGTTACTGATGACTTGACCCTCCTAACAGCCAACCTTTCCCCCGGGACCCAAACAACTTATTTTCCTTTGAGGTTCACCAGCAGAAGAAACAGTTTTGAAAGATATGCATGTACTTTGTCATATGCCCAAAGAGAATGTTTTTCTCAAACAACAGTTTTATTTGGCAAATGTGTGCCACTTGTAGCATTTGCTATAATGTGTGTTTGTAGAAGCAGCTTTAGATTTTATCTGGGTTCTGAGTGGACTGGTGGGTGACATATCTACTGTAATATATTCCCCAATTAAACAGATGTATAGAAATATAACTTAAATATGCAGGAATAATAATTGTTGGGGCTTTATGTCCACCTAGAGGGGTGGGCTAGGGAGGGTGGGAGAGAGACACAACAGGGAGGACATACGGGGATATATGTATATGTATAGCTGATTCACTTTGTTATACAGCAGAAAGTAACACACCATTGTAAAGCAATTATACTCCAATAAGGATGTTAAAAAAAAATAATAATTGTTGGAGAGAGGAGCCCTAAGCGATATTCCTCACTGTCTATCATTTTTCTACTCTTACTTCTCAAATCTAGGGCTGTTTAACATTTTTCTAATATCTTCCCCCAAGCGAACAGAAAGGTGAATATGAAAGTGAAAGTGGGGAATAATAGAAAGTTATGTTACACGACAGTCTTATCATACTTTGGACCCTAGTTGGTTGTGTTTGCACACTTCTTGATGGTTCTTAATAAATTGCAATTTGAGAGAGAAAATATTATTTACACATGTTTTTACCAAAGAGAAAAAAAAAAAAGAAGAGAGGCTAAGAAGAAATAGAAGTTGAAAAATAATAGTAGATATTTATTAAGAATTTACCATCATCTACTGCATACGGTTATGTAGTGACTGTAGTCATTCTCTCCTGTAATCCTCAAAATCATCCCAAAAGACTGTTATCATAACCCCCATTTTACAGATGAGAAAACAGAGCCTCAGAGACCCTAAGTCATTGGCCCAGGATCATACATTGGCAATTGATGGAACCTGGTGTCCTCTTGATTTTAAAGCCCAGGTTGCACTACACCACCTCAGAAGGAAAGGTAGGAATATTTAATTTCAGGCCACAATTTCATTCTAGAAAGGGCAAAGCTCTCTTGAGGCTTTAACAGCAAGGAGAGACCCTTTCACCCCTACCTATTTCTAAAAGCAGGTAGGAACAAGTATTTGCTGCTCATTCTGGAGAATCCAGGGAGTATGGGTGTTCAAATAAAAGATTTTCTTCCCCTGCATGTTTTCCGTGTGGCAGGACTCACAGAAGGAAGAAGACGACAAACTGGAAAACTCAGTCAGGGATTGAAACCTCAGAGGAAAAGCCTCCTGCAGAAACTGTGAAAACGTTACTGAGCTTAGAGCAAAACTTTTTTCTTCACATTACAAATGTTGACATCGATATTATCATGCAAATGCCTGTTAACAGAACAATACCTCATGGGGGTAAAAATGAGTCACCTTAAAAAAAAAAAAGGCAGCACAGATCGCCATGCAGAATTTTTTTTTTTTTTTTTTTTTTTTTGGCCACACTGCGCAGCATGTGGGATCTTAGTTCCCCAACCAGGGAAAGAACCTGTGCCCCCTGCAGTGCAAGCATGGAGTCCGAACCACTGGACCTCCAGGGAATTCCCACCATGCAGATTTATATGACCTCTGGTAACCATTCCCAGAGAGCCATTATGTTCTACTTAGTGAACACTAGCTCAGGAGGAAACCCCTAAATTTAAGGATGTAGGCATCTTTGTGGAACTATTACAGTCAGTGAGGTAGACAGACCGTGTTGTCTCCAAGTCTCCAGCAACCCTCTGGGGCCACACATGGACCACCTCCTCTCCTAAAGCGTGCTTCTGGTTGGGATGCACCCCATCTCCTCTCTGCACCTGTGCCACAAACACCACCAGGGAGACTGGCGTAGTAGAGACAGTGCTCTTCCAGCAAGTGCCAACATGCTCTGCCTTCACGCCCGAGCTGTCCCCAGGACCCACACAATGATCTGTAAGCCAGAGGTCAATGGCTAACCCTTGATTCACACAGATGGTCTGTGTCGGTTCTAATGACGTCATCATGTCAGTTACTCTGTTTTATCTTCATAGAAAAACTAAGATGACTAGAACGTGTAAGGAAGCCTCCGGGCTGTTATGATTTGCTTGACGGGGTCTGCAAATTTGCAGGCCTGGAGCACCTACTTAGATCTCATAACGAGAG
Organism: Monodon monoceros; assembly: GCF_005190385.1. NCBI lineage: Eukaryota > Metazoa > Chordata > Mammalia > Artiodactyla > Monodontidae > Monodon > Monodon monoceros. The sequence continues at coordinate 142,813,263 of NW_021703768.1, read as the reverse complement.
AGGCTGGCTATGAGAAACTGCAGCCCTCTTGACGTGTTTTTCATGCGTCTGCTCTTGACAGAGACATGGGGGTAAGAAACAGTTCAGTCTCATAAATTGAGAGACTGGGATTGACACATACTACTATATGTAAAATAGGTAACTAATACGGACCTACTGTATAGCACAGGGAACTCTACTAAATACTCTGTAATGGCCTCTATGGGAAAAGAATCTAAAAAAGAGTGGATATATGTATAACAGATTCACTTTTCTGTATGCCCAAAACTAACACAATTTTGTAAACCACTATACCCCAATAAAAAATTAAAAAAAAAAAAGAAAATTCAAGTGAATGGCTGCATTTGTACAATTAGAAAATGTCCATGGGTTAAAATGCATCTGGTAATGTACAACTGAAGTTGATAATAAAATCCTTTCTTGTAAAAAAAAAAAAAAAAAAAAAAATTCACTCTCTTCTTTACTGTAAGGAAAACACTATTTCGACCTTGATGATAAATGCAAGTGACACCAATCCTCACTGTTTGGAAGACAATATGAGGAGATGGGGACTATGGCCCCCCTGGAAAGTGTACATTCCATCTGAAGGATCAGCTGCCCTTGCCCGTGAATGATGTCACGTGAGGGTGTGGCTCAGAGATCGGACTGTCTGACATTTCAAAAGCAATTGGAAACCTAGGTGTTTATTTTGTTTCGAATCCTAGCCCTCTAATTCCAAATTTTCTTAATCACTGTGTAGGTCACACAAACAGGTTTGCTTCCTTCACCAGCAAGAGAGAGCTGAAATCAAGACTGGAACTTGCTTCCTGATTCCTAATTGCAGAATTTGGGAATCACTGATCATACTTAGCGTTCCAGTTGTTTTCCTTGTACGCTCTGCAATTATGATCCTTGTTAATTTATTCAGTACAGTTTTACCAAGAATTTACTATATGTAAAACCCTTTTCTATATTCTGTGGAATATTTATATATTTCCATATGTAGGGTGTATTGTATCACATTTTATATAAAATATACAGATATACAAAAGTACATGCACATGTATATGATATAGTCCATGTTTTCTGCAGTATACGATGTACTGAAGAGAAATAAGTATGCAAAAAATTGAAATCTGATAGCTAAAACATCGCTAGAGAGCTTTTATGAAGACATGGGCTTTGCTCGGTGAAATCTAAGGATTACACAGATGCTCTTCTTACACCCTTGGGGTTTACTTCCTAAGCCAAATGCATCCTTGTGGACAGTTATTGATAAGGTATAGGCACAGAGAAATAGAAACCTTTAGCAAAGGTGTGACTGGCCATGAGACTTTCGAGTCATACTCTAAGGGTTGGAGTGAAAAATGAAGGCCAAGGTACATTTTTTACTGGATTAGAACAAAGGAAGAATCAATGTAGTCATTGAATGGTTGCCCTGCCAGTGATGGAGAAATATTTCCAATATGGAAAGCATTTGACGGAGAAGTGTTTTCAGACAATGTTTTCCTGAGGGATGGATTACCACTTGGGGGCTTCAGGCAAAGGTCTTTGCAGAGTTCTGAGGAGGAGAAGGTTAGAGAAAGGAGTGTTGAAAAGTGCCTTGGAAACTGAGTACCGCCCCTTCACACCCATCTTCCCTCTGCTGGTATATGTATTGCTAATACTGATTCCCACAGGGATGGTGAACGACAGCAGCAGGGTGCCTCTGTGATAGAGAGACTGGGAACCCCCTCTTTTATACTCTGCTGGGTCTAGGGACCTAGCATTTATGTTTCTAAGTTTTCTTTTGGGCATGGACTATCTGAAGGCCCATTATTCCTCTCCCTATTTTGGTTCCTCTGCGTTCAAAAAGACTGATGTTCCGGCAGTTGGAGAAGGCAAGCGTGTGCATTTTCTAAGTAGGAATCACGCAGAGTTGAACATCGCTTTACCCAAATAAAACTTTTTGCTTTCAGACTTTCGGTGGGCATACTCCTTTTTTTAGCTTAAAAATTTTCTGGTCTGTATTAACAGATTCTTTCACCCGCTTAGTCTCTCCCATTTTGCCAGCTGTGGACCCCGCCAGTGTGATTTCTTTTGTGCCCTGCTTTCAACAGTCTTGGAAACAGGCCGTATTCTGCCATCAATCCATGCAGAGAAATGGCTCTGACAATGAATGGAGGCTCTGTGCAGGAATCAAAGCCAGGGCATGGCTTCATCATATCTTAAAAAAAAAAAAAAAAAAAAAAAAAAAAGTCTGCTTTTTATTTTGTCTGTTATTAACAAAAAATACACTCAAAGAGCTGAGATAGAGGTTAAATCAAGAAACTAGGCAATGAGAAACTCAACTTCTGTGATGTTATCTCTTTTATCTGTAAACTATAATAGGATCTAGCCCCCTTTTAAAATTTTTCAGGTATGAATACCTGGATAATTACAATAAAAATAATGCCGGTGGGCTTCCCTGGTGGCGCAGTGGTTGAGAGTCCACCTGCCGATGCAGGGGACACGGGTTCGTGCCCCGGTCCAGGAAGATCCCACGTGCCGCAGAGCGGCTGGGCCCGTGAGCCATGGCCGCTGGGCCTGTGCGTCCGGAGCCTGTGCTCCGCAACGGGAGAGGCCACAGCAGTGAGAGGCCCGCGTACCGCAAAAAGAAAAAAAAAATTATAATGCTGGTTAACATTTATTAAGTACATATTGTATCTCAGGCACCGTGATAAGTACTTTTAAAAAATATAATAACCTTCTAGAATAGGAAATGTTATTAAAGCCCCATTTTACCCCACTGGTAGGAGCTGAGCCAAGATTTGAATTAAGGCAGTCTGACTGCAGAGAGTATATTCTTAACTGCTTCTCTAACCTGCCTTAGAAGATGGACCAAAGAATACTGTTGTTCATGACAACAAACAAAAGCACCCACTAAGTTGGTCTTTAAAGGCAGCTGGCCAGAATCTAAACATCATCATCGAAAAGGAAAAAAGAAAATCCAAATTAGTTTATGTGAATGATAAAATAATCATAATAACAGGGCTTTCAAAATGTCCAAGCGACCTGAAAGATGACAGACCCATGGCCCATGGGCAGCCAAAATTGGCCAGGCTGGCGAGAGGGTAAAACTGCACCCTGCTCCCCCCACCTGCTTGGGGCTACCGCGGCTCCTCTTCCACAAACCAAGGAATGAGGTGGGCTTAGCTTTGCGGAGGGGACGGGATTTGGGGAGCGTCATTGACCTACAACTGGTCTGGCTTCCTGCACTGGGTAACTCCTGCTTATCAATTCTCCAGTCAGATGCTACTAAATTTGTAATGATCCTTCTTTTATCTCAAAGCCTATGAATAGGACAGAGCCTAGGAAAAGGAAAATATGGATTTCAAATGATTGCAACTAGCTACCCAAGAATTCTTTTTGGGCCCAGTCTTGAAGATTTGCCAGTTTGTTTCGGTAATTCTTTTATTCAACCAGGAAACGCTTAGGTACAACGCTGGGCAATAAGGATGCAATGATCAATGAGACACGGCATTCTCCGTGAAATGCTCACAGACTCCTACATCACAGCACAGGGCAGCAGGGTCTAGGGTGTCACAGCTGAAGCAGCTGGCCCATGCAGGTTTTGGTTTTGCCTCCCCTTCCATTGTGAACGGTCGTTGCTAGACTCCATTTCCCAGCTTCACCTGCATCTTGGTAGGGCCATGTAGCTATTAGTGGAAAGGGAGAGGAAGTGATGGGTCAGTGATCGAGAAAGTGGTGCTTTTCCTTTGGCTGAATGGAGAGGATGCTGATGATGCAAAGGAAAGCAGAGCCCACAACTGGAAGGCATTTGGGTTCCTGAATAGTTAGTTATGAGGAAGGCTGGACCCTTGGCCACTGGACCGTGATGGGAGTGAGACATACATTTTTCTTTGGAGTTAAGCTACTGGGGGAATCCAGGCTTTTCGGTTACCACAACTAGCATCGCCTTAACTAATACATGACCTACAAGCAAACCGTTCTTGAAGGTCCATTCTGTGATGAACCATTTTGACTCTAAGAAGACCTAAATATGTCCTGTATTTTCAGGATCTTTTGTGGTATCCCATTGTTGCTTATATATACCACTAACAATTACTAATAACACTTTCATCATAATAATGAGTTGTAAATCGTGTGTCTTTTCCTTGATGAAGTAGATTCAATCTAGGAAATATTTTTATAGATTCTTCACTGTAAATTAATCTATGGTTCACATGTTCTAAGGAATTTATTATTTAAAGAATCCTTGGGGTAAATCACTTGAAAAAGAGAAAAGCAGTACTTCCCATGAGCTAGGCACTGTGCTAAGACCTTTTTGTATATCGTGTTGTTTCAGTTCATCCTCACAAAAATCCTATGAAGGAGGAGCCTGGAGAAAACCATTGGCCCAAGATCGCACAAAGATACTCAATAATGGCCAGGATCTGAATCCATTACCTGCTGTCTACTGTACACATGTTTTCTCAAACAGTGTAGTAAATCAGAACAATACCTCTCACTTTTGAACAAAACAGCAATCTCCATGGACCACCTATCCAGTTATTTTTATTCCCATAATTGCCATGGGAAAATAAGAATTCAAAAAAAGTTAATATAAAAGCTACTATTTTTTTTAACATCTTTATTGGAGCATAATTGCTTCACAATGGTGTGTCAGTTTCTGCTTTATAACAAAGTGAATCAGCTACACATATACATATGTCCCCATATCTCCTCCCTCTATACATATACATATATTCCCATAACCCCTCCCTCTTGCGTCTCCCTCCCACCCTCCCTATCCCACCCCTCTAGGTGGACACAAAGCACCGAGCTGATCTCCCTGTGCTGTGCGGCTGCTTCCCACTAGCTATCTATTTTACATTTGGTAGTGTATATATGTCAATGCCACTCTCTCACTTCATCCCAGCTTACCCTTCCCCCTCCCCGTGTCCTCAAGTGAAGTAAGTCAGAAAGAGTAAAAGCTACTACTTTTAAAGGGCTACATCAAGGACAAAAGAGAGGCAACAAGATACACTGGCAAGAGAATTCATTTGAAATTGAAGGTCTATGCTATGACTCCGGCTCGACCACAGACCTGGTGGACTTTCTCACTGCCACTGGCCACCTTCCCCTAATAATCCTCTGGTTTCCCTTCAGGAGTCATCTCTCCCATGCCTTCACATCCCATGTGGTTTGCAGGGGTCATCTCCCATTCCTAGGTGCCCAGGAGTCACCTGACTCTATCATGGTCAAACAAAGCATGGTATTCCTTTGGCTACAGAGATCAGGAATAAGCAGGCAATGTAAGACAGGTCAAGTAGGTCTAATAAGACTCAATGACAAGTAGATCTAATTAGACTCTTCGAACCATTGGAAAATGAAAGTCTTTTCTCTGTTGAGAGCGCTAAAAGATGGGATGAATGCCTGGAGCTACGTGGGGGGAGAGACAGGCTCTAAACAAAGTGAAAAAAAAAGGAAAGGCGACAGATAACCATCCAGCTTCCACATGGAGGCAAAGAATGGAACTAATCTTGAACTGAAGAGATCCAAGGTATGAACCCCTAGAATCAGCTCTTCCTGGACTTTTCTGTCATCTCAGTCAACATATTTCCTCTTTTTTGTTGCTGTTAAATTAGAGATTAGAGTTCTGTCATTTGTAATTGTATGAATACTGAAAAGAAAATCACTTAATTACTTGCTAAGTAATAGTCAGGAAAAGAATACTAAGTACTAACGCCTTAAAAAAATTAGTACACAGAACTTAAAAATGTTAGACCGACGAACGCACTGCTCTGGTTGACACACGGCTTAGATCGCCTGGCTCCCTGGAACACAAATTTGAACCTCGAACGGCAGATGCTCCCTATTTGGCCCCTGGGGATAATTATCTCTGTGCTTTGTGAGATTGTTGTCTGAATAATATAAATCACCATGTGAGAAAAGACTGTCTAACAAAGTACCTGATATTTAGTAAGTGCTTAATAATGTATGTTAAAGAAAAGAATGGAGAAAATAGAGAAGAAGAAGGGGTTCATCTTTTGCATTTGAGTCACTGGAAATTGTACTGGTCCCCAGTATTGCCTTCTGATCAGTTCAGGGAACTCCAGGATATTGCCCCACAAATTCCAACCACCTAAGCCCCATGCTAATCCTCCTGGCTGGGAGAGACAAGCTCTGAACAGAGTACGAAGGGGAAGCGTGATGGATATCTAATTGTTTTTGCCTGCCTACTTCTCATCGCCTTCTTTTAAAACAGTGTCTTGATCTTTCTTGCTCATTCCCAGGCCAGCAAGTTCACTGGGGAGACTCTACCTTCAATCAATTATTCCTTTCTCCTGGCCATACTGATTGGTTTAGGGAAGAGCACGTGACCCAAAATTATTCCAATGAGACTCAATCTTAGGATTTTGTTGTTCACAGCCACTAAAAAAAGCAGCTCTACCACAATTTGGTTGGGTTGTCATATAGCTACGTAAGCCTACACCTACTGGAGCTCATTTTGTCATGACAAAGGGGAAGTATTCCTAAAAATGAGGCCAACAGGAAAAAAAAAAAAGAGCCAAGAGGTGGAGACACGGCTTCTTGAGGAGCTGATTCGAGCATCTAGATTCAGTCATGCCTTTAAGCTAGAATTTCTCGGTTCTTGTGCGACACAATGAATTCCCCTTTAAGTTTTACTGAAGCTGGCTGAAGTTCGGTTGCTGTCATTTTTAAAGGAGAGAATCCTGTCTAATACTGTAAGCAATAGGATTCCATAGAGCTTGGTACCTGAGGTGTGAGAGGCCGTTTTCCTAAACTAGAAGTTGAACTTTAAGCATGGTATTTGGTAATGGCATCAGGGACGAAAAAAAAAAATGTGAGAAGGGTGGAATTCTGCGTGTGACACACTGGGTAAGGGTTTTACTTCTCACTTTCTAAGTTTTCTCTTCTGTAAAATGAGTGAGACTAATTCAGGGGTCACAAACAGCAGGTTGTTGGCAAAGATAACCCATGAATATTGGTGGTTTTTTTTTTTTTTTTTTTGGGTGCAGATAGGCTTTTTTAAAAAATTGAAGTACAGTTGATTTACAATGTTGTGTTAGTTTCAGGTGAACAGCAAAGTGATTCAGTTTTTTATATATACACATATATATACACACTTTTTTTTTCAGATTTTTTCCATTTTAGGTTATTATAAGATATTGAACATAGCATAGTTCCCTGTGCTCTACAGTAGGTCCTTGTTGTCCCATGAGTATGTTTTTTTTTTTGCGGTATGCGGGCCTCTCACTGTTGTGGCCTCTCCCGTTGCGGAGCACAAGCTCTGGACATGCAGGCTCAGCGGCCATGGCTCACGGGCCCAGCCGCTCCATGGCATGTGAGATCTTCCCGGACCGGGGCACGAGCCTGTGTCCCCTGCATCGGCAGGCGGACTCTCAACCACTGCGCCACCAGGGAAGCCCCCATGAGTATGTTTTTTGTGACCATTCTATTTCTTTACCTCCTAGCATAACACCTGCCTACTTACTTTGTCTTATAAAGCACTAATTGAGCAGTTACTATCTTACACCCACACACCTGGTACTTTTAGACATTTGAATCTGCAATCCCTTGACTAATGTTCTCTTAGAGCCCTTCAGCCCCATCATTCAACGCTTCTACCTCGGATTTGCCTATTTCTAAAGTCTGAATTCATAAATTTGGCAGTTTATTATGGCGGGGCAGACCCAAAGAGGGATGAACATGGGTGAGCACACCTGCCTACTTAAACTTCTATCTGGACCCTATGAAGTTACTGTCCTGGGGATTTTCCTATTGATGAGAGGATGGTTCATGCATTCAAGATGTGGATGATATCGAAGCACCCCACAGGGCCTGTATCTTAGCGATCAATCCATCTGACTTTTCTACTGCTTCCCCTTTTCCTGCAGGGCGGGAAATCAATTGTGTGGTAGCTACTCTCTACGTATGAATCCTGGGAGCCTGGGAATTGAAATGCATATGGTTGCATTAGCTACAACAGCAAGGAAAAAAAGAAAAAAAGAAAAAAAAAAGAGGAAAGGAAAGGAAGAAACTCCCCTAAATGACTACCTCACCAAATGAAGTGCATATTAATAGATAGTTGCTTTATCTTCCCATGACACTGAGGAAAAACAGGAGGAAAAAAAAAAATAAGTGACCACGTTAAATCATATGATATGATATCCAGAAATGAGCATGGGCTGGGCTAGAAGACCAAGAGGAAAAAACTCTATATGTACATACAATCTCTATACACACAGGCCTTGACAGACTGTATAGTAGGGGAAAAAAAAAAAAAAGAAATTTTATTTTAAGGTTAGATATGTGAAAATTTTTCCTCTTAGTTCAGATTGGCTCAAAATACCATGCAGGGCTGCATTAATGAAGATTAAGTACATTTAGAGAGAATAATTCAGAAGACTTTATCAGTTTGGCACTATTTCCTTCAATATGAAAAAATCTTAATTTAACAGGATACAGATGAATTCCGGGATTTATGGAAATAGCCTGGAGTTGAATCCATTGAGTAGGAGTCACAAATCATTTGTCTTTGGTATTTTAGATTCTCTACCTTGAATGAAAACCCAAACAACACAAACTCTCAATTTTGGGTGATGTTCTGAAGAGAGACTGGTACACATTTTGATATTTCCTTCCAACGCATGACATCCCTGCTAACCTTCTTTTCACTCCTTTTTGGAACAAAAGAATTACAGTGACAAATGCAAATGTGCGAAATCTCATATTCACTGGCTGGCTGAGAGGAAAACATAGTTTTATGGTTTCTCTGGCACCCCAAAATCGCCTAACGCCTCATGCTGGAGAAGCTTAAAAGCAGGTGAGCAGTGAATACTAGGAGTGTAAACTCCCAGAAGACAGGAACTATGCCACCCTTTGGTCGATGACTATACACATGGTCACACTTAAAGTTTATGTGACTTTAATATATGACTTAGCCTAAAATGAAAGGCTGAATGATGTCAGTAAAACCACTATTCCTGCTTTAAATGATCTAACCACAGAAGAGAATTAGGAAGAGGAGGTGGGGGAGGAGAAGGGGAGAGAGGAAGCAGCAAGCATTGAGCTTTTACTGGATGCATTCTGCGGCTAGGCCATGTGTGAGTCATATCCACACCCACTGTTTCATGCATCTCTTTACCGAAGCAAAACCCCCAAACCAAAATGCAAACCCTTGAGGTCATTATTATTTTTTCCCCCATTTTACAGAAGAGGAAACTGAGGCTTTAGAGATTCAACAATTTTGTTCAAAATCTAAAAGTTAATAAGTGGTACAGCCAGAATTTTAATTAGACAGTGACTTTGGCGCCTATTTTTGTAACTATTGTTGCAACTATGATACTGCTGGGGCCCCGCCCACTGTTCTTTACTGAATTAACCCTGAAGTTGGTTATAAAAAACTCCACAATGTTATAAAGGCACGGGCCAGTTAGTTTCACCCCACGGTTTACTCAGTTACTCCCAGATCCCTCCCTGTCTCCCTCCTTCAGTCTCAAACATTGACGCTCCTCATATGCCCCATATAGGACTGTATCCATAAGCCTGACCAAGGCCTTGCTAGATCCGTGTGATTTCTCAGCAGAACCAAGTGATGTGTTTGGTAGGCAAAGAACCCTTCATGTGTCAGCTGACATTTTGTAACATTAGAAACATCATGGTGCTCTGGAATTCTGCCTGGGCTAGTTCTCAGAAGGCCAGAAGCATCTCCAAAAGGTCAATGTGGAAGAAGGGGCTGGGCTAGTGGACGGAGGAGATGCTTTGGCATTGGTGGAGCGCAAGAGTGGCTACACTTCCTCTCTGTCTGAAGCACACGCAGCCGTGGCATCTAACTGCATTAATGAGTTTCCTGGGGCTCGGAACCAGAGCTGTGAAGGGTTTGTTAAACTGGGGTTCAGAAACCCTTCCTTCTGAAACGATGTACTCTGGTTCCCGGCAGTGAAAGCTACTGCCAATGCCGTGTGGGTCTGTCCCACGGCATCCAGTGGTCATCCACAAACATGCCCCACTCCTGCCCTGCCCTGCCCTGCCCCAGCCTGGCCCGCACCATCTCCCAGACGAACAGGACCCTTTCTCTGGGCCTTCCTGAGTGAGCTGAACTGCGTTTGTGCCGAGGAACAAAACCATCCAGGGGGAACGAGGAAAAAACAAACAGAAGCAAAAGCAAAACAAAAAAAGAAAAGAAAAATCCTGTTTTTAGCTGGAGCTGATCAATATTTCACGGTCCCTGGTTAGAACAGAACCTGAGCTTACACCCAATTTCAAAAGCACTGTCCTTTCAGTGTGCTTTGAAAATTAAGCAAGCCTTCCTCCCCCTTTTTAAGTGGCAGAAGCAGCGAGTCGGTCAGACGATTCTAAGAAAGGTCAAGCCAGGTGGAGACACGCATCTGATGATTAGAAATGAGGTGAAAAAAGCTGCTGCTTTCATACAGAGACTTCTGTTGTCCAGCATAAACCTGGCCACTGAGCTACTACGCGAGCAGATCCCGTGTTCGTGGCATCTGACAGCTGCTTGATTGACTCACCTACCTTTGTTTTTTAATCCAAAGCAGCCTTTCCTATAATGTTCATTTCTTTCCTGCCAGCAGTGTTTTAAGCTAAGGTGGGGAAAATTAAAAGCTACTAATTCCTTGGTGAAAAGATCAAAAAAGTACCCAAAAGGCAGCTAAGGGGACTTTTTGTCTCTTTAATTGCTCTCATTTCAGTTTGACTGCTCCCTTGTACTTTTTTGTTTTTACATCTTTTGCTCCAGGTGTCAAAAATCTCCTTTCTCTTGCATTTACTATAAAAAAAAAAAAGCAGGTTAAAGAACGGTGTGCCACAAAGAGCTGAACTTGGAAATGATCTCCAAGTTCAGGGGGCAGGGCAGGAGCATCTTCCCTTCCCAGGGGTGCACATGGGTGGTCTTTATCAGACGAGAGAGAACTAGCTTGCTCGGGTGGTTGGACAATTTGTGTTTTGAAGGCCAGGTCTTGGTGAACTAGGTTATTAACATTAATTGAGAAGCCTGCTATAAATTATAAGAAAACTTAGAAACAATATAGAAAATGCCTAATCCACGATCCTCGTAAATTCTGTCTAGACGGTCAAGGCTTATAGCCTGAGTTTAGAATGCCCATACACTCATCCCATCCCTTTTATTTACTTTTTGCACTCTTTAAGTCACAGTACCTCTATTCGATGTGCTCATGGCTACAGAACTAGTCTCTAAGGAGGCAAAATAAGAAAGGTGAAGAATAAACGCTTTCTCCAATTCTAGGCTCCCATAAATTTATATTTTTGCTACCTCCTTCACGTTATTTTGTATTTATATTTACTACCATATTTCCTAGTACACAGTATCATTGACTTAATATTTTTTATTTCAGTGAACTCAGTTATTTCACTTAAATAAACGTACCTAGGGAAAAACTTTGACATATTACTAAAACACAAGGAAACTTTACAATACTGTTTATGCCATAAATCGAAAGTAACAGCAAAGATAAATAATGTAAAACATGAAAAACAAATAAGTGGAAACAAAAGTGTTTACAACTTCCTGCAAATGCTACTGCCAGCTAATTGTAAGTATGATCCTTATTATTCATGAGAGTTATGTTTTTTAAAGTCACCAAGGACACTCCATTCGGGAATACTGAACCTTTGCTCCCGGAGAAATAAAGGGCTAGGTTCCTATGAGCCTCTGGTCACAACATTTTCACTAACTGACCAATATATAGCTTTGTTTTATGTTTCTGTTTAAAGGCATCTTATTTAATAGACATTGTTGATTCATGAACATTAAACTCATAGCCAACAACACTATATAATTCACACCTGAACAAAGCGTATCTAACACATGCACTTTCTCCATAAGGCACATCCCAGCCTTCTTGTGCCTAGGATCACTAGACAGTATCTTAGCACTGAGCTCAGGGACCATTTTAAATAGCAGAAATACCAAAAAAAAAAAAAAAAAAAACCACAAAAATGTGAAAAACATGGCACTAAACAGACTGTGAAAGGACACTTTTTAACACTGAGAATTGAAAGGAGGCAACAGAATGTCTCCTTGTTCAGCCTCGGCTGGGAGTGTGCACAGGGCAACTCAAATTTTTCACTGCTCTGCACATGTCCATGACTGACTGTGAAAGTGCCACAAGTATGGATTTTGGGGGTTAACAATCAATTTAATGAGTATGCAAATTCACAAATATGAAATCCATGAATAATAAGGATTGACTCTATTAGGAAGACATGCTAGTATCAAGTGAAGGCTTTCTTTTTGACATAATAAAGAGAGAGTAGCATTGACATTATCTACACTACCGTGTGTAAAATAGCTAGCTAGTGGGAAGCTGCTGTATATAGCACAGGGAGATCAGTTTGGTGCTTTGTGATGACCTGGGGGGGGGATGGGGGGGGAGGGAGGCCCAAGAGGGAGGGGATATAAGTATACATATAGGTGATTCACTTTGTCATACAGCAGAAACACAACATTGTAAAACAATTATAATCTAATAAAGATGTAAATAAATAACACAAAAATTATTTAAAAAAATAAAAAGGACTGAAGGAGTGAAAACAGCTAACACTGGGCTTGCTATGTGTTTCAATGTACTTAATGTCAAGCATGTGAAACAGCTACTCCCCTGGAGTATCACCATTGATACTTGTCCCATGCTTTGGGAAATTCTCCCTTATCTGTATACATTTGGAAGATTTGAGATTTGTCCTGTGGCTTCCTGGAGGCTGGCCCTGGCACCTCTGGAACATTGAAGGATGGCTCACAATCCTTCCTGGCAAAGTATAAAGGTGGCTGTGTTTCTTTCCTTCCTCCTTCCCTCTCCCACTGCCCCAAAGGCAGTTGGATGTAGCCTTCTATAGAGCTGTGGTGGGAACAGCACAGATTTTGTGTGCAGCAATTGTAGGAGATCTTTGTAATGCCAGGGCTTATAAAGCATTTCAGGAAGCCTGTCTCTCTAAGCCACATTTATTCTGGTGTGTTACCTGACTCCAACATCAAGTGGAGGACCACTGACTAATACATCTCTTAAAACTCAGTTATTCAGGGCTTCCCTGGTGGCGCAGTGGTTGAGGGTTCGCCTGCCGATGCAGGGGACACGGGTTCGTGCCCCGGTCCGGGAAGATCCCACATGCCGTGGAGCGGCTGGGCCCGTGAGCCATGGCCGCTGAGCCTGCGCGTCCGGAGCCTGTGCTCCGCAATGGGAGAGGCCACACCAGTGAGAGGCCCGCGTACCGCAAAAAAAAACCAAAAACCCAAAAAACTCAGTTATTCCAAAGAGTTCTGCCCTAGTATATGTTGTTCTAAGCCTGCTAGTAGCAAGATTAAAGGGAGCGTGGGTTCTGGTAAAGTCACTGTATAAAGGACAACAGGAAGTAATACGTTCTCATTTTTCCAAGAGTCTGCAGCATGTTCACCCAATCTTGAGAATTTTTGGACATGGTGAAAGTGCACTTGGGATCTCACAACGTATGGTCTAGGCTACTGAGGACTATATCCACCTCGCCACCTGCCCCCATCCTATTCTTTTCTAGAGAGGTTCTTGGTAGGTAGGGCAGTGAATATTTCCTCTAACATCATCTATGCTGTTGGGTTGTTTTTTAGCTCTGAGTTGCTAAAGATCTTTTGTCAATGCAGGCTTTAATAATTAACAGAGGACCTCAAAGATGCAGTATGAAAACACTTCCACCCAGCACGCGATGTCACGGCTTACCACTGCCTGTCTACTTGGTGTTTCAAAGGTTGCATGCTGGATGCTTTCCTTTTCATTTTACATTTAGGAAGGAAACCTTTTTCTTTCCACCTCATTACCACTATGATGTTCTGTACCACAATAAAGGCCTAAGATACCCTAAGCTCTGGGTGACAGCCGGATATGCGTTAATGCCGTTGACGCCATTAGCCAAGGGCTGAGTTGAGTGTGAGTCACATCAGACGTTGATAACTGGCAAGGTAAGCGCGCAGATCTTGCCACTGCAGAAGGAATTCTGAGAGAATAATATCATTTTAATGCTGTTTCCCCAAACGGAGGCTTGTGCAGCCTACACGTAAATGAATGCATGACTTTTGAAGGAAGACATTCTGAGCCTAATCTAGGTTTTTATCCAGAAGAAGCATCCCATTTTGCAATTATTATTTTAATACCTTTTGTAGAAAAGACTGCTATTCTGCTCACGCCGATGAACTCTGCTGCTGACTACATGCTACTAAACTTGTTTCCAGGGAAGAAGCCCACGGTGTTTCCTTTGTGAGAATATGGGAAACGGTTCTTAAAAGGATTTAAGGACCACGTGAAACTTAATTTTTTATTCCATCCCACTACTAATCTTGCTGAGACCCCATTTTCTCATCACCGTGTTCCTCTAACGGGTACCTATTGATGCTCTAGTTACAGGTTTACCTTCTATAATTCCTACACATACCCCACCATCAGATAATCTCCTTGAAGCCATGTTATGTTTGTCCTGATCAACAGACTGTGGCCCAACACACTAGACCTAAGCATCGTCGCTGCTGTGAACAGAGATCTTCACATTGGTCTACTCTAATTTATTTTCGGAGCCTATCCTTCCATACTTCTTATTGGCTTCAGCAGATTCCTTGCACACATCATTTGGACACACCTCTCAGTATCCCTTTGGTCCACCCTCCTTCTAGCTCACAAGACCTTCTCTTTTTACTCCGACTCATAAGGATACTCGATGAATTCCCTACAGCAGGGGGTGGGCAAACGTCTTCCATAAAAAACCAGAGAGTAAATATTTCAGCTTTTCCGGTCCATGTGGTCTCTACCACAGCTACTCAACTCTGTGTGCTGGAGCGTGGAAGCGACCACAGACAATACATAAATCAGCGGCGTGGCAGTGTTCCCAGAAAACCTTATTTACAAAAATGGGCGGTAGGTCAGATTTGGGCCATGGGTTGCAGTTTGCCAACCCGTCTCCCACAGCATCAAGACAAATGCTTGTGCGCTCACTTAATCATTTGTTTACTTGCATTTTTCTTTGAATAACAGGCTCAGTTTGGCTCACAATTGAGAAATTTGGCCCCTTGACATACGAAAAATAATAGTGAAACAAGACTAGCTAATACGTAAGTCCTTTGTATCATGAAGTTTTTTAGGTCTTGATATTCTTTATCTGATCTTCACAACAACCTGGCTGTTGGATGCTATTACTATTATGTCTGTTTTGCAGTTACAGAAACTGGGTTTGCAGTGAACTTTCTCACAGGTATACATGTAAAAAGTGGCAGATCTGAGATTCAAAGCCAGGGAGCCCAAGTGTAAAGACAGTCCTGCTAACAAATCTGTCATACTACCTCTCAAACACTGATTGCATCATATAGCCCAGTGCAAGGCACACTGCATCTTTTATCTTTAATATTTATTTAAAAATTAATTGAATGAGTAATTTGTCTGCTAATAAGAGAATGCGTATTCATCGTGAAGAGTTTGAATAATACAGAAAAGGAGAAAAATAATACAAATGTATCATAATGTCCCCTTCCAGAGATAAGCACTATTAACACTGTGGTTTCTATTCTTCTGGTCATTTGCTTTTGTCTTCTGACTAACGTATGCACCTGAAGCTCCCCTAGTCAACTTTCACTTGAGTGAGTGGTTTGCTGGATTAGCCCATACTCTGCGTACCCTCCGTAAAACACACAAGCATATCCACAGCGTGCAGCTTGCAGGCTACTCTCTAATAACCTTCTCCCTTCTGCTCCTTCAAATTGTGTTTGTTCTCAAACCTATTTACGCCAGTTGTATTTTAATCTAATTTCACAATTCAGTTAAATATAGCACGAACCAATAAAATGGTGTAAACACAAAGCATTTTCTTAAGTTCAGTGCTTTGAAAAAACTCAATGCATGCAAATTGCTACAAACAATGCTGTCAAATTAGGTATGGATACAACTGGAAAAAATTGTTGGGGAACATGTAAACATCTAGAAGGATTCAGGATTCAGACTTCTTTGCAAGCCATCTGATTTCTGGCTTCACTTTAAAGAACTGAAATAGTAAATCATACAGACTGCATAATGGGAGTAGTTTATGCAAGAAAGAAACAATTTCACACTCAAAGAAAAAGCCTAGCCTTGCCCCTTAAGATCAGTGTAGTTTAGGATTAGTGGGAAAAAATACTTTTCTATATTTTAAGTTGAAACAAACTATTTAGATGTGTATGGATTGATTTTTATGACTCATTGCTTTACTCTTTTAGTTAACCCATCAATCAGTTGGTTTGGTCATATAGCATATGAATGTTTTTCTTCTGTATTTTTTTTCTTTCCACAAAACCAAAATCATACTACACATATTTGTTTGTAAGCACTTTCATTAAACAATAAATTGAGAAATCTTTCCCAGGCTATAAAGTATTCTTCACAAAATTTAAAATTCCTCCAAAATCTTGTATTTTGTAGATGTCATCTTCAGCGAATTCTCTTTATTACACTTAGAATTTCCCATTTCTGCTCTTATGGGTAGTTCATAATATTTATTTATGCAACAAATAGTCACTGAGCATCTACTTAGCTATCCATCACCACGATACAACTAATATCCATTTAACCATAATTTTGCACACTGTTTCTTTGGATAAATTCCTAGAAATAAACTTGCTGGGTCAAAAGGTAAAACAATTTAAGCAACGGTACTGCTACACTGCATTATACTTACTTAAATACATCTGTTTCTCTCCCAGTCCCTGAGAATAGGAACCATGTCTTGTTCATCTTTTTATCCCAGAGCACTGAACATAGACTGTGCCCAGAGTAGGTACTCAAAAAAATGTTTATTGAATCTTGAATAATGAATAGTCCTTGACTCAAGTACTTATTTACTAGAATTACAGATATTTTTCCTGAACACTCCTAGTAAAGTCAATTAAAAATCATTACTTGCATTTGTAACAGAAGGCAGACTGAGCGAGAATAACCAAAAATGAGTACCACGTTTGTCAAGAAAGTATCTGAGGGCCCCAGTTAAACCTACTTCTTAGTTACCAGCAGTTTGGAAGCTTACCAATGCATCCACAATCTCAGGAGATTTTCTACCACCAAGAGTTGGAAATCCTCAGGAGAGAAGTTCCATCTGCCAAGGGACCGTACAACCTGGTTTCCTCCCGCTCACTGCTCCTGGTGGGGTGGCCTTGTGAGATCTCACATCCTGCAGAAGCCCCAGCACACCCTCTGGACCACTTGCTAATTGGGCAACATTCATCCTCTCAACAGATGCACTGGTGAGACTGTATCACGGACATACACAGTTGAGGATAGGTTTTAGAAAGACTTTCAGAGAAAATCATGGGTACGTGGACTCACAGGCTTGCAGACTACTGCCAACAGTCCTCTACTTTCTCACCAACCGTTCTGTGCAGAATACATTGGTATGGCACTTCTGAGACTCTTGATCTGATGGCTGGATAATAGGATAATGCCTCCAGTTCCTTCTCAGTAACTTGGAATTCCCCGTTCCCTTTAATGAACCGTATTAGGCAACTGTGGGTGTCCATGTACTAACTGAATGGATATCCATCTGTCAGATATTTTTATACACTTTCTAGAGCTGACTACTGCTAAGAAAGATTATCCCTGATGTCCCTGTTGAGACGATAAATGGCACGATGAAGAATACAGCATAATTTGCACCTGGTTTAGCGTTTCCACGTCTAGGTTTAAAGACAACTATGGAGTAAGGTTAGGCGACCTGACCTCTGGGCAAATTTGGCAAGGCAGGTCAAGCCATCTGCAAGGTGTGCTAGCCATCCTGAACACTGTCTGAGAGATATGTGTTATCTCACGCTTTATGTAAAGAAGCTGCCCTTAGCATATCTCATCCACCTGAGAATCTATGAACCTTCCTTCCTTTTTTTCTTTGTAAAATATTGAGGTGACAATTGTTTGTGATTGGCATCCGGGGCAGCCCTTTCTCACAGCTATGTAAGAACTCAGCTTTTGCTGCGGGCATGTGGGTCACCTGCTTCTTCTAGGCATGCCCTTATATTAGTTAATTTGTTAGTTTGCTTGAATCACAGTGGAGAACCCTTCAGCTTTGGTTTGCAGCAATAAATTCAACTGACAGCTGAAATTTGGAACGCTCACTTAGTATTGATTCTGAATGTAATAACAAGCGACATGACCTTTTGGATGGTGTAAAATATGGCCGCCACAACATCTGTGCCACATTTCTTGCTGTTTAGTAATATGCTGTAACAGCATGGAGCTGGCATTAAAGCTAAGCTTTATTATCAAGCAGATCACTCCATCTCTCTGGCTTCATTTAAAAAAAAAAATGCTTTCAGCTTCTAGAGCTCATATCGTATCTAACATACGTTGCTGTTTTTGAGACCTAATTT
Organism: Monodon monoceros; assembly: GCF_005190385.1. Lineage (NCBI taxonomy): Eukaryota > Metazoa > Chordata > Mammalia > Artiodactyla > Monodontidae > Monodon > Monodon monoceros. Next base: position 142,794,926 of record NW_021703768.1, on the reverse strand, counting down.
ACCCTGCAGTTCAAAAAAAAAAAAAAAAGAAAAGAAAAAAGAAAGATATCTGATGATCAAATAGGAAGGCAGCAAAGAACAGGGAGAGTAAGAAAGGCCCCCTGACACCCCAAATTCCAATGGGTCAGAAATTGACACAATTCTCCATGACAGTGGCAGGAACACTGTGAATTCTCAATGGCACCCTTGAAAGATAATTATGAAGTTGATGTCATTTAGTGTTTCTCACAAGATGTAAAAATAGCTTTCCTTTTCTCAGTCCCCCCCCCCACAATGAAAGAAAACATGATTACCAGTGGTACTCGCCCTCATGTCTGAGCGTCATTCTAATTTAGCATTGCCCTGGGAAATCCTAAACTAATTTTGCTAGGATGGATACAGGGATGTTTGCATCTGATTTACTCTGTTTTTCTTTGAAGTCTTGGTATCTTTAAAACATTCTCCAAGTAGGCAGAACATCAATTTGTGCACTTTAAAAAATCCAACTTAAGCAGGTTAAAAATTGTCAAAATAGTCTAACCATATTCCTCCAACAGAATTTCCAACCATGGAGCACACACAGAAATCAACTTGAAAGCTTTCTATCATTTCAATATAGTCCCTGGCTCAGATTGGCTTGTACCTGTGAATAGTGAGGATTTAAATATCTTTATCACAAGAGACAGATCTGGACTCTGAAACAATACAGCATTTTTTTTGTTTTTTCCACCGCTGTGATATTTTGATTCTGTTTGGTTGAGCCTTTTCTGTAGGGGACAAGCACAAATTTTAAATCCTGTTTCTCTGGAGGGAAGAAAAGAATTAAATCATATTTAGGAAGTCTTCTCCCCTGTAAAATATACTTCCAAAATAAAAGACCTGTCAGTAGTTTCAAAGAGGTTAAACATATAGAAAATGGAGAATAGTTTTATTCATTCTTCTGGTTAATAGGATACTGATTCTATTTAACATGCAAACCTGCCTATTGGAGGTGCTTAAACTTGGCACCGTGGCCATCTACATGCAACAAATTATTAATAGGGCGCTTTTAATGTTAGGACTGCAGACAAGTGGGTCTGACACTTGGTGTTTTACTCGGAGAGAACACCAGGTCTGGTAGGTAATTGAAAACGTCCTAACTTCAAAGTCCTAACACAAAATGAGAGAAGTTGGCCTGTACCCTTTCCCCAGGGAAACCTAGGAGAATGCCCGCTGGGATAATGTCCAAAAGAGTAGAGAGCCACGCTGCCTAAAAAAAAAAAAGCTAATCAAGCCCTAAGTGAGATGGCCTGACAGTGAAACCCTGGTCTGGAGAAAACTTTACACAGCTGACATGCCTTTAGGTAGATTTCCAAGACTGACAGGCAGCTATCACCAGTAATCCAGGCTCCTTTTTCCCATTAGATTCCAGCAATTATTAGGATTTTTTTTTTTTTGGATATGTTATTTGTTCAAGTAGTATTCATTTTAGGAAAGATCAGCAACTCTGGAGGCCACTCCTATATTCTAGGGAGCACATATTTATTTATAAAGACTAAGCTCATTACTCACGCAAAATAACATGGGTAAGATGTGACTGGATTCCTTTATTGACAGCAGCCTATGCCAGATGGTTGAAATGCCACTTTCATTTCAGGAAGAAAGGCAGCCTTCACAGAAAAAAAAGGAAGCCTGGAGTTGCAAGGTAGGCTTGCTCTTAATTATCAGGCCCAGGGAATGCATGGCCCCTACTGTCTTCATATATCTATGATTAGAAAGTGAAATTCAAACTAAGGAGTTCAAAGCCTACCATTAATAGCAAAGTACACATGGCGTCAGGTTAGAGGGTCTACGAAGGCGAGCTGGACCCAGGTGATCAAAAACTATTTCAGCTTTAAGATGAGTTCTTATTTCTGGGCTTAGAGTGGATCAGCCCTCAAACTTGGCAAGCAATAATTAATTCCAGGAGTGTATCACTCATCTGTGTAGTGGCTGCTCCCTCGAATAGAGATCTTACAAAACTCTCCCTGGTGAAATCAGACACAGCCATATGTTCAAAGCTCACAGTGGATTGGTCAGGAGACAGTTGTCTCTGAATTGAGATATAACTGCCCAACAAAATTTCCGTAGCCTCGGGTGGAGAGTCTCAGGGTTGTTTCAACCGTTACCAAGAAAGCAAAAAAAAAAAAAAAAAAAAAAAAAATCAAGAACCCACTCCTCTTCAAACATTTAAGTCTATTCCTTTTCTTTCTGGTCTGGTAATCGACTTGTTCTCAGAGATACTGGGATCTCTTTGTTGATAGCACCCACTGAGGCCAATGGAAAGGATGAAATGATTGGGAAAAAGAAGTGCCCACACAGACAAGGTAAACAGGCGTGAATTGGATTACTCCAACATCCTCCACTGAGGTAGGATTCAAAACTAATCTGACTATATGAATATTATGAGCCACTCAGTATCTTTCTGCAGCAATTACCAAGCTTGCACATGTAAAATAGGGCGTTTTCTTTAGTGGTGGGCTAATCTATCAAGAGTTCAGCTTCAAAGCAGAAGGTGAGGGTAGGGGAGGAGGGAGGGAAGGAGGGGGGCGGGGAGAGAGGGAGAGGGAGAGAATATGACTGAAGCCGATTTATAATATAGCAATGTTTCTCTTCTCTCTTCCCCTCCCCTCCCCCTCTCTCTTGTTCCTTTCCCTCCCCTCCCCTTCGCTTTTCTTTTCTCCTCTTTGTATGTAACCTCAGAGGCTTATTTTCATTCCTTAAATACATTGTAACCCTTTTTTAACATAACACTAATTTTGCTCTCTTTAAACTCCTTTTTTTGGACTTCACAAGTTGTTCTCAGCTAAGAAAGCTATACGATCCTCTCTGCCCCACCGTGCTGCCCAAGGGGACTAACTGCACTCAAGCCCTAATTTTTAAGCCTCCCCCTGAGGCTCGGAGACCCAGGATTTGGTGTAAACATAACAGCGGTTGTGTTCATCTGTGTACTCTGTTTAGTTTACCAGCAGTTGGCGTAGTTTCTTTCTGATGCCAACCAAACCAATGGCAGACTTAAGTACCAGATTCTATAGAAAGACCACGTTGACACTGTGAGTCAAAACCCCATGAAAATATTTGGGAAGCATCTTACAGAGGAACTATAATAGGGTGATTAGAAGCTCAGGCTATGGTTTACATCCTCCATATGCCACTTCCTAGCTGAGGAAGGAGGTTTTTTTCACCACTTTAAGCTTTAATTTGCCAAAGCACTGGGAAGATGGTATCAACAGTACCTACTATTGTCCTAAGTTGGTCTAAGAAGTCACGACACAACTCCTAACGTGGGCTAGGTGGACTGGTCCTTAGCACTTCTCCAGAATTATTCTGGACCTTGCTTTTCCTGGCTCCAGACACCCAGCACTTCTCCCAGTTCCCCACCTGGCAACGCCCGCACTTGCCACACGGCCATATGCACCTTGCTTCTCTTGCCTGAGATACTCATTCCTAGTCATTAAGCCTCCATGGTTCTGCCCAATCGGCACCTTTTCAGGGAAACCTTCTGTAATTCTCAGAAGGTGACTACATCACCTCTTCCTTGATCCCTAGAATGGAAGCTCCAAGAAACAGGGGCTGTGCCTGCCTTGGGTCATCATTCCATCCTCAGCTAGGAGCTAAGGGCTTTACACACAGTAAGAACTCCACAAGTATCCGTTGCTATCATGATGCTATGTGTTAGGTCTTCAGAGCAGAGGTTAGGAAAAACTAACGCCTGTCCTGTGGGACCGCTAGGCACTGGGAAGGTAGAAAGTGGCATAGTTTTGGTGGTTTTGAAATTTCCCATAATTCATATGATTGAGAGTGGGCGTAATCTCAGTCGAATTGTGATTTTAATGAGCAACGCTCTGTGTTTGCTGCAAAACTCAGCCAAATCCAGCTGTACGTGTGTGCTGTGCCGTAATCAGTGCCACACATCCTGGTTTCACTGGCCACTGTCTTGAAAGCCATCCCTCAACGTGCGCCATCCTAGTATTCATAGGCAATAGCCCAGGTATTAGTATTCAAGTTTGATCATCTCTCTGCAAATCCAGTGGCTAAATACATATTTTAATTGAGCCCAGGAGTGTTGACTTGCAGACACAGTGTAGGAAAAAAAATCATTAGAAAAATGGCAAGTGGAAACAGCCTTTTACCTTTGAACGGAATATACTTACAAAATATCAATAACAATTTTCTATTGGGGAAAAGTCTGCGGCAAGAATAACCTGCTTAGGTTTTTAAGCTGCAGCTCAACCAAAAATTAGTGTTTCTTCTTCTTTAGAAAACAGAATTGCCCATAGTAAGCCAGGTAAGGTAGCTTTAACTGGATGAAATACAATACAATTAGTTTTCTGTAATGTTAAGTTATTGAAACTATCGTGAGCCAATGAATAGTCTCCAATGTCCAGAATGACGTGAAGAGGGGTCACTGTGAATAAAATGGGCAACAAATCTAATAAGAAACAGAGTAACCACAGTGGGTGAGGATGTGCCTTTGCAATAACATCAAACTAGTTACGGACCAAGATTTCTAATCTCTGTCGTACAGGGTAAAATCCTGTTAAATCTTTATCATGGACTCCAAGCACACCATAAACTCTAAAGCATTCCTCACATTAATTTCACTGTCATACATACATAGTCACACAATAATGACCTCAGTGTATCTATTTCTCTTTTTTTAAAATTTTTTTAAGGACGTATAGTTGATTTACAATGTTGTGTTAATTTCTGCTGTACAGTGAAGTGATTCAGCTATACATAGATATACATGCTTTTTTAATATTCTTTTCCATTATTGTTTATCACTGGATATTGAATATAGTTCCTCATGCTACAAAGTAGGACCGTGTTGTTTACCCATCCTATGTATGACAGCTTACACCTGCTCATCCCAAACTCCCTGACCCCCAACCCCTCCCCCTTGGCAACCACCAGTCTATTTCTCTATCTTTTTATATTATGTCTCTACATACATTTAGTTTCATAATGTCTTTCTCATGGGCGTACAGTTTGCAATTCGCTGATGATAATAAGAGCTAATATTTATTGAGCATTTATTCTAAGGCACTGTTCCAAAGGCTTCACATTTAGTATCTCAATCATCACAAGGACCTCTGGAGATAGGTATGGCTATTGCCCCATTTTATAGAAGATAACACTGACGTTCAGGGAGCTTAAGTACATCACCTAAGGTTACACAGCCGGTCAGTGGCTGGGATATGACTCAGGCAGTGGAACTGCTGAGCTCCCCAGCCAATGCTCTCTACCATTTTATAACCTCATAGTCCAGACCATTCCAGAAACATTCCAAACAAAAAAAACAAGACTCCTGGGGTCTTCAGAGGCTCCATGAGAAGCCCAAATGTGGCCCTTTCATAGATCATTAAATCTTATATGGAGTGTTTGCTCATAACAAACATCTTAATAATCTAATAATTTTAAAATTCCAAGTCACTTATGTGGGATGCCACTAAAATGGCATAGATTTTCAATCAAAAAAAATATAAACCACATTCATAATCTTTCTAGTGGGCTTTCCAATTGTTTGTTTCTGCACCATGTAATTATCACGTAAAGAAATATCTACTTAGGCGGAAGCAAGAAAGAGAAAACAAATGGAAAACACAAACACAGTCATGTTTGTTGTTTCACATTGAGGGTTATTTAGCTTGGATAATAAATCATTACAATGAATGTCAACACTACACAGGGGAAAGGGAGTAGTTAGTTGCATATGCTAATGGAAGACGTGCATTACTAATAAGGAAGGGAGTGAACAACTCCAGCCACATGCTAGTTATCCCTGCAAATCACAAGACAAGCCGTGTTCACACAGAGCATATGACTGCTGTGTGGCAGTGCATGCAAATATTCACATGTCAACAGCAATAGCTCCCATACTCCATCCAAGACTACTGAAAGGTTTAAAAATAAAGCTTTCCTTGTCATACACCAAGATGTCAAGCTTAAACACATCTGCCAGTCAAAGGGATTCTGCCAGTCTTTACCCGCCCCCCCTCCCCCCATAAGTGTGGTCTAAAAGCTTCAAGTGTGTCTTAGGTCAAACTATAAAGAACTGTGATGTTATCCATCAGTAAAGTCCTGTAGCTTTTTCCCTTTAATATGTGTCTCAGATCCACTGATCCTCTGCATCTCTATTGCCACTGGACCACCATTGTCTTAATACTGGACTGGAGCAATTATCTGTCTTCCCTACTGTTCCTCTTGCGCTTCTAGCTAGCATAAAATAGTGTGGGAGTTTTCAAAGCATTTTAAAATGATGGTAAAATATATAACACATAAAATTTACCATCTTAATCCTTTTTAAGTGTACAATTAAGTGGCTTTAAGTACATTCCCAGTGTCGTACAACCATCGTCACCATCCATCTCCCGAACTTTGACACCTTTTCAATGGAAATTCCATACCCATTAAACAGTAACTCCTCATTCCCTCCCCGCCCGCCCCCACTTCCCCCAGCAATCACCACTGTACTTTCTGTCTCTATGAATTTGACTACTTTAGGTACCTCATATTAAGTAGGAATATATGATCCTTATTTTCTGTATCTGGCTTATTTCTCTTAGCATAATGTCTTCAAGGTTCATATACTGAGGCATGTGTCAGAGTTTCCTTTTTTAAGCCTGAATACCCTTCCACTATATGTATATATCCCAGTTTGCTTATCCTTTCATCTGTCAATGGACAATCGGTTTATCTCCACCTTTCGGTAATTGTGAATAATGCTGCTGCAAACATGGGTGTACAAATACCTGTTTGAGTTCTTGCTTTTAATTCTTTTAGGAATATACTCAGAAGTGGAATCCCTGGATCCTACGCTTATTCTATGTTTAATATTTGGAGGAATTGCCACACTGTTTTGTACAAGTACTATACAGTTTTATATTCCCATTAGCTACGCATAAGGGTTCCAATTTCTCCTCAGCCTTGCCGTTTTAAAAAATAATAATAACCATCCTAATAGGTGTGAAAATATAGATTTAAAAGATATAAAGTGAACTAAGAAACACTCTTTCGTGGCTTCTAACTGCACTTAGGATAAAATGGTAAACTCCTTCCATGGCTACAAGGCCCTGTATGATCTATTCTCTGCAGAAGCCTCTTTAATTCCGTCTCATCCCACGCTGCCTTCTTGTTTTGCACTAGACGTGCTCATCTCCATTTAATTCTTCAAACATCCCGCGCTCTTCCCCAGTTTAGGATCTTTGCACATACTATTCTTTTGTGTTGAAAGCTCTTTCCCCCTCCGTCTTCAAGGCTGGCTTGGCCTCGTCCTTTCTGTCGCAGCTTAAATATTGTCTTGTCCCCAACAGATCTAGTGGTTTCCCTCCCCATAATTCCCTCTCTTCTCATCCTCTTTTCCCATGGCGCACTGATGTCAGTGCGCAATTATAATTTTTTGCTTGTGTGTTTACTTTATTGTTTCTCTCCATATCTAAGTAGGAATCCTATGGGGGAAGAGCCCAGATCTTGCTGTTCACTGTTTCATCCCCAGAGTCAAGTAGAGTGTCTGGCACATAGTAGGTACTCAAAAAAATGTCAGTTAAGTTTATGAGTGAACTACAGGAAAAGGCAAACCTACAGACACAAGTTGGTAGCAGGCACCAATGATAACCTCACTTAGTTCTGGGAAAAGGATGGAAGGAACCTATCCCACTCAGATATTCATCAGCCCTGGCAACAGGCACTATGGGTCTTCAGCCTGAAAAAAACCACACGTCTCAATAACAATGGGATCAATTTTGACATTAACACGAATATTACCAAAGCCCAAGAGATATATTTAAATTCACCGAACTCCGCGGCAGATAATATAAAAGCTCTAACTTGTTCTCTAGAAACAAGAAACTTTCATTTATGGCTTCCCAGCTCTTGTTAATCCTGCCCATTAGGCCCCAATATTGCATTTTACACAGGATGCAAGATCATACAAGAGACTGATGTAATACTTAGGCACAAAACCAACTGGCAGATTTAATGCTGCTGAAATCCCCTCTATTCAGAAGGAACAAATCAAGCCCGTTTTTGACAGATTCCTGCATGTTCCTCATTACGGATAGATGAAAGAAGACAACTCCGAGTTCTGGGGCACAACCCCCCTGCATTTGCATACTGTCATTTGTAAACGGAAAGAAACACAGCCCCGCATTTGCCCAGAGGTGAATGTTTACTCAGAAAGGTGACTTCCGACATTGACAATAATGTCAGTTTTCCATCTGCATATTTTAAGGTAATGCATCCTGCCTTTAAGTGCTTTCAGTTCAGCTTCTTGGTTTCCCTCTTTCAATGAGCACAGTGACACCCAGACCTCGAGGGCTCAATTTGAATAACTTTCTGGGAGGAGAGAAAAATGCAGTAAGGCTTCCTTCTAGCCCAAGGACAGGCACCGGGGTTGCTAAAAAGTGAGCGCGATAACTGTAGTCTTTTATCTTCTTTACCCCAGCAACTCCGCTAGCTCAGGGCTAAAAGGCTCACCCCAGGCTGTGGATGAAGCCTTCTCTAAAATGTGGTTTATCCCTGGAGATCTCCCTGGAACATGTGCTCAGGTAGCTGAGCAGTTCATCAGCATAGCAACTTGCCCAGTCAGCTCCATCCATCAAAGCAGGGAAGTGCGGCTGGTGGAGGGGAGACTCGTGGGAGAGCTCCCCATGGGCAGGTAGAGAAGGCACATTCAACCAGAGATCATAAATATGCATCCTGGCCCTGATCTCCTCTGCATGAGGGTGACAGCCTGGGGAAGAGGCAATCCTCATGGCCCACAGTCTCCCAGTGCCCCCGTTCTGCTTAGGAATGTGCTCTATTTATTTCTAAAAAGGTAGGCTTATTTGCCACACGTGACTCAGTGGACTGCCTGAAACACAGAGGCAAGAGTGATTGCTCTTTCTGGCTTCCAGATCACAAGGCTTACAAATCACATCCCACAGAAGTCTACTTCTTGGGAAGCTGCTCTTTGCCAGGTGGGATCTGACAAAGGGTGAGACAGCATCTCACTCCTTGGAGCGCTGACAATCGAGACAATTTAAATTAAATTGCTAAATTAATTTAAATAGGATATAAGAAGCACTGTGATGGAAAAAAACAGATGGTGCCATGAGAGCAGGGAAGAGGAACCTTACTTAACTGTGGGTGGCATGGGGAGGGGTGGTCACTGAAAATTTCCTGGGAGAAGTAAAATCTGGACGGAGACAGAAAAAAGCAAATAGCAGCTTGGAGCGTCAAACTGGAGTTACAAGAAGTGGAAGAAAGACTCAGCAGTCTCTCAAATTTACCCTCAACTACGATTTTTTTTCTTTTTTGCCACAGCAGCAGGAATGTGAAATTGAGAATTTCCCAGCATCTCTCTCTTGGCCAGACCCTATCTGAAGGTGCCTATTTTAAGAAGCCAAAGTAAAGAGACACAACGTAGACCACCAGCAGGAAGAGCTTGGAAATTCAGACTTTCATTGGTCAAGTCACCTTTCTCCCCTAGAAAGCCCGGATTAACAATGTACTGCTTGTCAGCTGTTCACTGGCTTCTTTGCCTTGCAAGCATGAAAGGGCTAAAGTAAAAAAGAAAAAAAAAAAAAGTAAGAAAAGGAAAAAAAAGTGCTCTCTGTAAATTAACGCTTGTCAAGCTCAACACGTTGGAGAGCTAGGGAAGGCTTCATTAAAGTAAACAGACAATTCAAAGTGAGGGGAAGTTCAGCCTACATGGGAGAATCATTCCAGGTATTAAAACGAATTCATGAAAAGTTAGAAGTACCCACTGCCAGTTACCATTTGTTCCAGGCAAGGCTGGTAATGAAGTTAGCAAACTGCCTCCAGATTTGGTGCTAGCATGACTTTGTTTACTGAAAGATGCTGAGCGATTGAAGATGATGTGTTTGTGTCTGTGTGAGGCATCTTCTCCCCCCCGCCGCCCCGCAACCCCGCCTTTTCTCCCTATTCCCCATCCCACCAGAAACCTAACAAAAATAATACAATCCTCCTTCAGCCTGCAGTGCCTTAGTATCTCAGCTGGTTTCTGTGCTTGGGGACACTTGACATTTGCTGATCACTTGGGAGCTCGGAGGCTGCCATTTCAAACACTCAGCATAAAGAATCTAATGGAAAGAACACAATGACATTGACTTGGGAGCTGGGAAAAGCTGTTGGTAAAAGCTGTGCTTTCTATGGCTTGTGTAGGTGAGAGAGAAAATGAACACAGCAGACAGGATGGAACACAAACCAATCTACCTCAAGAAGCACTTTTCAGAAAGATCTTTTAAAGCATTCACGTGCTTAGACCATATTTTTCTCTAAGCAGTAAGCCTTGCATGGGCTGCCTTCAACGAGAGAGTTGGAATAAACTCTTGCGACTTGGAGCGCCAATATTTAATAGCGTGTGCGTTAGGGCCACAGAACTGGTTTCTGGAATTGCTCTGCAGGGAGAAGGCAGGCCAGAGAGAAAGTGTGAACGTGGACTTTACAAACTAGAAAATCGGTGATAATGGAAAAGGAATCAAGGGAGGAAGGGGAAAAAAAAAAAAAAAAAAACTCTGACAGTTCAATTGGATTTTGGTAAAGTATTTCCTGCGTGGCAGTCATTCTTTACACCAAAAGACAGCAGCTTTTGGAGGGCAAGATACAGGGGCCTTAGAGCAATTCTTGTGGTAACGACTGTAGGAGGAATTCTGATTGCTTTGCAACCTCTATGTAAACTCAATGAAGCACCTTGAGTTGGATGTTTTTAAAACTGGGTCAGAGAAAGGGAAACGGCACCCTGAATGCTGATGCTACTTTATAATAGATTGAAAACGCTGTGGCAGTAAATCTGTCAAAGCCTTTGCCTAAGCACAGAAGTGAAGCAGCACAGCAAAAGCCTTTCTGATAAACAGAGATCAATACTAAGAAAGTATCTAAAATCGGCTTTTCATCCCTAACCTTACGATTGCCCGTTGACAACCCAAACCGTGCAGATTGGGGCACCAACTTAAATCCCAGAGGGCCTCACATAGGCAAAAGAAACACACGAAGATAAGAAGGGGAGGGAAGCAGCTCTGAGAAAATGATTGGCCATTGCAAACATTATGCATTCTTGTTGATCTTTAGTGGAATTTCTTCTACCTGATAAAGAAGCTCGAATGTGTTATGCAGATGAAAAACAGATCATAGACGCGCTTATTAAGTTCTCCCACACCTAAAAGGAGAAATATGGGTGTTTGGGGATGTGGCAGGAGGAGGTTTTTTCCCTCCTAAAAAGCTGCTCAGATTCTTAGTTCATCTGTAGGCTACCTTAGATCTGTGTATGCACGCACGCACACTGTGTGCGTCTGTGTGTGTGAGAGAGGAGATGGAAAATTAGTCACTTTGATTCCCTTCCAAAAAGCCATCTGAGAATCAAGAACTACGTGTTCCTCAGGCTAGCCCCAAGTCAGGCGGTGCTTCCGCATCTGCTTAATTCTTTCCAGCCACACAGCTGATTCCTGCAGCCCTCAGCTCATTGGTGCAAGCATACTGATGATTCAAAGTTGATGAAACTTTTCTAATCAGTGATGTTGTTAGATGTGGCCCTTCTGGCACTCTCTCTCTATCTCTGGCCCAGCGGATATATGATCATCCTTGGATGCCTCTGTGGTGGGAGGGGGAATGTCAAGGGCCTGAGCTCAGAACAGCTGTTGGGAAACTCAGGAAGCTAAGTGGAGATGCCAGTTTCCGCAGAGGGCCCTGGGATAGATTCTGATGCCTCACGTCAGGCCATTGGGCCTTAATCAGAGGCTGGCAGGGCATTTTGTGGGGTCGTGTACTACTTGGGGATTTTAACCTTGTGCCTTCAATTTGTTAATAATCGAAAGCTGAAACATGTATCAGTTATGAAGACAAATTTCTCTTTTGCCTTGATACTAACATTTTCATAGAATCTGATTTTTGAGTGATTTTTCCTAATAGCAGTTCACAGTCTTCAAGGTGGAGAAAAACACAGCATTGGGCCTTTTTCTAGAGTTAAGGAATCTCTTGGAGTGGCCTCTTTGGAGACGCTTGGTTAGTCATTCATTCTGCAAAACACTGGCAGAGAACCTACCATGTACCAGGCACCATTCTGAGCCCATGGGATATATTTTTGAACAAAATAGACCAAGTTTCCTGCCCTGGTGGTGCTTACATATCTGTGGGTAGAGGCAAAGAAACCGTAACATAATAAATAACTACACAGCATGTCAGAAACTCAGAAGTACCATGAACACACACAAAAAAAGAAAGAAAAAAAATACAACGAGGTAAAGGGGATTGAGAGTGAGAGGGCTGGGTAGGAGACAGAGTGATTTACTTTTACATAGCATATTCGGGACAGGACTCACTGACAAAGTTCCTTAAAAAAAAAAAAAGACTGAAAAGAGATACAGCAGCAAGTTGAGAAAGGAGGATGCATTCACTCACTATCTTAGTCACAGACAGTCCTGGACACGGTGCCACAGAGGCGCTCAGTGGGTGCCTTGCTGGGCGGGAGTGTGGACACACTGGGTGGACAGAGCAACAAGGGGCCAGCTACGGGGGGGAGCACACGCACTAGGGACTGACATTTATTTACAAGTCACTCCATCAAGGGCGCTTAGGGCAGCCTCAATGCAATCTGACTGTCGGCTCCAGGGTTAATGACCTTCTGGACCAGAAATCAAAATCCTAGTCAAAGGAGAAAAGGGAAAAACGGGACAAGTGGGAGGAGCCCCGGCTGCCTGAGTAGGATGTTTGGACCCACTCGCAGAGACAGTACAGCGTGGACTTCCTCCTAGGTTCCTACAGTCTCCAAAAGGGTATTCAACTCTCTGCTTGTCTGACATAAAGTAATAACAGAGGGTTGTCACTGGGCAATAGAAGATGGGATGACTTTATTTCCTCTTCTTCCAGAGGCATGTCCCAGGCTCCTATTTAATGATAGGAGAGAAGACACTGTACGCAAGTAAGGGAAGCCAGGACTTACCACACCTCTGGGGAGACCAGGAGAAAATGCACCACACGGAGTTTTAATCGGGGAGGAGCCCGCCTCACGTTCTACTTGATTAGGTAGCTTAGGATGGGCCAGTCCCTCTCTCCAAATACGCACAACTCTTCTCTCTGGACGGCCACACTCAAATATAACCCATTTCACATTTCTGAATATTCAACAATTCCAAAGGAAGCATAAGTCTCCGAAAAACAAAATCTACTGTTTCGGAAAAAGAACCCAATGCTTTATTTCACACCCTGAAACTAAAGAAATCCTGTCTCCAGGTGGGGACTCATCGGCATCTTTGGAAACCAGCCCTTGTATCTTGATTGTTGCAGGAAACTCCAGGCTCATGACTGTCTCTCTCAAGCAACAGATTCCACGATCTCCCCTCGGGTCTGCCAGCTGGGAAGTGACACCCACCCTGCCGGAAGGGAGATGATTCCCATCCCCGCCAGGCAGAGCACAGCTTCCGGGCAAATCTAGGCTTGTCCGTCAGGGCACTGTCTGCATTCCTGTTCCGTCGGTCCTCGCAGCCCCATGACTCACATCCCCACTCATCAGCACCTCCCCGTCGCTTCCCCATCACTCTTCGGCGTTCCTGGGAACTAACGACTTCGTCCTCATGAAATTTTATGACACTGTGCAAGGCTCGGGAAAATCTGCACATTTTCCACTTACAGAATTAGAGTCCTAATAAATGTTTCCATGTACAGAAACTGAGTCCTGACAAAGAGCAAACGCTAGTAAAACCTAACATTTACAGAACACTTACCATGTGCTGGGCACTTATGAGCGCTCCATATTGAACACTTATGTGTACTAAGTCCTCTGAATGCACTGGTATCATTTAATCTTCACCATAGCCTTTTAGTTATGAACGAGAATACTGAGACACAGAGAGGTCAAGCAACTTGCTAGTTAAGAAACACCTAGTAAGTGGCAGAACCGAGATTTGAACCCAAGACTCTGAACACATGCGTTTAACCACTGAATGCTAATACTTTTCATAGTGACTAGCAATATGCATTTATAAGAGATTATGTATTTATGCAAAGTATTAAGCTATCCATAATAAACGAAGTATGGTGTAAGGACTAACAGGGTAGGGGTCAGAAGAGGGAGAACCAGCTGGGCTGTAGTTTTAGCTCCAGCTGTTACTATGTCAGTCAAGGTCACAGCCTGAAAGCAGATGACACACAAACTGGGTAAAGTGAGGAAAGCTTATTCAGTGGACTATTTTAAAAGTTGTGGTCGGGGATCAGGGATAACAGAAGGGTTGGTGCAGTGCTCTCGGGCAAGCCAAAGAGGGAAGTTGCCGGCATTGTGAAGGGTCAAGGGGAGGGAGTGACGAGGGGAACCAGAAAGAGAAAACTATATGGAGAGGGCCCCCTGAGAGGGTTGGCATCTCGGGGACAGGGAAACAGCCAGCTCGTGGCCCTATGACAAAGAGGAAGCTGGTGATAAGTACCCTGCCCCCCTTCCCTCCACCCTCTGATCTCTTCCCACTGAGTAAACAGTTGGCAGCCAGGGGACAAGGGCGACCACAGTGCAGCCTATGTGGTCAGCTTTCAGGACAGAGAGCGAGGTCTTGAAAGATGGAGGGGCACGTGAAGGACACATGCAAGATATGGAACACAGTCATTATCATGATAAACTGGGACAAATCTCAACCTCCCTGGGACTTGATTTCTTCATCATTATAATGAGACAGTTGGACCACATGCAATTTATGCTGCCTTCCAGCTCTGACATTTTAAAGATTTGATGAATCCACCCTCCACCTATGTCTCAAGAGATTTTCCAGAATGACTTCAAAAAGAAAGTTGAAAAGGCAGCCCTCACCAGGCCAACTCTGGCGATGTTCTGTGTCACTTCTGCACGTGCGCGTGGATGAAAGCACGAAGGCAGACGGTGGCTGAGGTGGGAGGGCATCTGTCTGTTCTAGAAAGTAACCGGGGCACTATTCAATGATCTAAGAAGGCAGCTTGACAATATGAAATTGTCCCGACAAAGGAAATAATGTCACGCAAAATCCCTCGCCCTCTTTCTGCCGAAGAAAGTACTGCCAAGCATACTTGGTAAACCTGAAAAGAGATGCCTCCCTTTTCATGGGAGCCTGTGTCATGACAGTTCAAGTCCCATCCCTGTGTTCTGACAAAGAGCCAGTGGACACCTGCTGTGGGGCCTGAATGCGGATGTTGGGAAGCAGGGCCTTGGTTGGGGGAAGGGAGGGGTGGGAGGAGGGAATTGTATCCGCCTGAATCCAGTGAGGCTCATCCAGGTAGCCATTAGAAAGTGTTCCTAGGGACCTCCCTGGCGATCCAGCGGTTAGGACACTGCGCTTCCACCGCAGGGGGCACAGGTTCGATCCCTGGTTGGGGAGCTAAGATCCCACATGCTGCGCAGTGCAGCCAAAGAAAAAAAAAAAAAAAGAAAGTGTCCCTAGATACTTCATGCGCGGGTCTTAGCTCTCAAGGTCTCTGGCTGGCCAGTTTTCAACAGAGTGCTAAGCTCCACGAGGGCGTCTGCCCTCCCTGGCTGCTGGGGGCACACTTGCTTGTTCTCGAACGTGGAAGGACCTGATGTGTGATGATGTGAAGGATGTTGGTGTTTCCCCCAGCTCTCCCTGATCCCTTCTACTCAACTGTCAATGAAATCACACTATTACAGAATCGGCCTTCTGTTTTCTCTAGAGTCATGATAGTGAATATTAACCCTCCATCAGACTTAGTAATGATTTGCTTTTTAAATGACAGGAAATTCACAGCATCTCAGGGCCCCTAAACCCAGGGAGCAGAGTGCGTGCACATGCGGCACGCGTGTGTACGCATGTGTGCAGCAGGAAAGGGAAGGCATCGCACACTCAAATTGAACTTGTTCTACTCCACACTGTCCTTACTGTGGCCTGCAGAGCAAGCAGTGGGCCACACAAGGAAAATGGCAAATATATGTTAGGCAAGTATGGAATTGGGAACCTGTATTTGTGTGGTTGTGTCTCTACCACCTACAGGTCATTTGCATAAGAAAACAAAAGCCTGAGATGAGGAGTTAAGTACCAACACATCCACTTCTCAGTTGTATGACCTTGGATGAGTCCTTTGCCATTAGTTTCCTCCTTCACAAAATGGAGCTAATAAAAATTGTAATACCTACCACACAGGGTTGATGTAATGATCAAGTGAGATCAATTCGATAAAATGAGTAAAAGAACTCTGTAAAACATAAATTGCCCTGAAATGCAAGGGATTATTATTACTCTATTTTAATTGCCGTGACAGCAGTGTGCCCTTTGAAGGCAAATAGTACACCTGAAGATGTGTCAACAGACCCAGCGCCTGTAGCAGAACACACCAGGAGTTTCTTAAAAATCTGTTCAGCACACTAAATATCAATACAGATCGCAAGAATCATCCATGTTTTGAAGAAAAGTTCGGTTAATAGAATGAATCATTTCCGCTCTCTTTTTGCCTGTTTTTAAAAATGCTTCAACCTCACACCAGTCAGAATGGCCATCACCAAAAAATCTACAAACAATAAATGCTGGCAAGGGTGTGGAGAAAAGGGAACCCTGTTGCACTGCTGATGGGAATGTAAATTGATACAGCCACTATGGAGAACAGTATGGAGGAGGTTCCTTCAAAAACTAAAAATAGAACTACCATAGGACCCAGCAATCCCACTACTGGGCATATACCCTGAGAAAACCATCACTCAAAAAGAGTCATGTACCACAATGTTCATTGCAGCTCTATCTACAATAGCCAGGACGTGGAAGCAACCTAAGTGTCCATCGACAGATGAATGGATAAAGAAGATGTGGCACATATATACAATGGAATATTACTCAGCCATAAAAAGAAACAAAATTGAGTTATTTGTAGTGAGGTGGATGGACCTAGAGTCTGTCATACAGAGTGAAGTAAGTCAGAAAGAGAAAAACAAATACCATACGCTAACACATATATATGTAATCTAAGAAAAAAAAATGGTTCTGAAGAACCTAGGGGCAGCACGGGAATAAAGATGCAGACATAGACAACGGACCTGAGGATACGGGGACGGGGAAGGGTAAGCTGGGACGAAGTGACAGAGTGGCATGGACTTGTATACACTACCAAACGTAAAACAGATAGCTAGTGGGAAGCAGCCGCATAGCACAGGGAGATCAGCTCGGTGCTTTGTGTCCACCTAGAGGGGTGGGGTAGGGAGGGGGGAGGGAGACGCAAGAGGACGGGATATGGGGATGTATGTATACGTATAGCTGATTCACTTTGTTATACAGCAGCAACTCACACAACAGTGTAAAGCAATTGTACTCCAATAAAGATGTTTAAAAAAGTAAAATACCTCAACACAGAACTACAGCCAAGGGTAATGCCAATCAGTGCACAGAGAGCTACCACAAGTAGGTCTCTGGAGGGTGAAGAAATGTGACAGATGTAGACAGAGTCACTTGAAGGAATATTTCGGCAATAGACATAAGATGCTTGACCTAACAGATGTTTGCAGTTAATCAATCCCATTTTATATCTATGTTCACAGAATAGTTTTCTGATGCCATACCTGGCAGCCATCACGAAGGTAGCAGAAAAAACTGCAGATCCATAGCTTGATAGGAATTGGAAATTCTATTCGGTGACAAGAATCCACAGCTACTCTTAGAGAGCTGCAGGCAAAAGCAGGGTCACTGCCAAGCCCCCCATCCTTCCCTCAATACCCACTGAAGGCTTAAAGGAAATGCGCCAACTACTCTGTCAATTAGGAAAGGTCCTTGCAAAGCCCCATCTGCATGCACCTCCCTTATCCTCACCCAGAGACTCCATCACAACCTTCCCATGGAGAGGACTCACAGGCAGAGGTGAGGCACTGACGCGTCTCCATGAGAGGCAGTCTGGCTTGCATTCAATTGTGCCAGCCACGCTGACGATCAGGAGAGGCTGGGTCACCGTTGGCATAAGCTGGGATGGGCTGCTCTTCCTTATGTGGTCCCCTCTACAGAAAATCACCAGCAGTCCCAGCCTGGCACAGCTGAGGCCTTCTCCAGCTGCGAAGGAAAAACATCAGAGGCAGTATCTGCTCTCCCCCACCTCCCTTTTTTTCTCCCTTCCCTGTAGACAGACACAGCATGAGGTTCCTGAGGAATTAGCGTGGGAGGACGCCTCCCCCGCTGGCAGCCAAATGCCAACCGCAAGTCCTGCCCATGTCTGACATTTCTGCATTTCTCTGGGTTAACATTGTTTGACACAGACTTTAAAAAATATCTCTTAAAAAGGTTTGTGCATGTGTGTGTGTATGTGTACAATTTCTGTTGTTTCGAGGCATCATCATTGGGTGTATTTATTATTACTTCAAACAACTATTCTCTTAGTTGCTGACATATCTCTGCTTTGGCATTTCTACTTAGGTAGAAGTAATTGGTTTCAGAAGGCTGGAAACCCTTATTTGAAACCATGTGCACATTCTTGTCGATGGATGCCATAAAATGTTCCAGTATCATCTTCCTTCAAGTAAAACAAGTGTCAAATGCAGAAAGACAGAATGTGATTGACAGCATGGCATACTTACATTTTAACTACCTGTTGTCAAATTATTTTAAAGCACCTGTATATGAAGTGGGGTCAGCTCTCCTTCTTGGTCAGTTACCTTTAGATAAGTCTTACCAAGTCTGAAAGGGATTCTCTCTCTCTTTCCGAACTAGAAAATACTTGCCATTTCTTATGGTTCCTAACTGTCAAAGGGCTGATGAAAGCAAGGTATCTCTCAAACATATAAGGTGCAGTCTCTGGGGGAGAAGAGGACAAACAGCTATCCATCATGTCTGGAAGAAAGGTCTAGCTGTAGCCTGTACACCCAGATAGCAGGGCTTTTTTTCTTGCAATGTTTCTGGATATGTTTTCGATTTTTTTTTTTTTTTTTGCGGTACGCGGGCCTCTCACTGTTGTGGCCTCTCCCGCTGTGGAGCACAGGCTCCGGACGGCGCAGGCTCAGCGGCCATGGCTCACGGGCCCAGCCGCTCCGCGGCATGTGGGATCTTCCCGGACCGGGGCACGAACCCGTGTCCCCTGCATCGGCAGGCGGACTCTCAACCACTGCGCCACCAGGGAAGCCCTCGATTTTTTTTTCTTAAAGGAATGTCATGGTATGGCTGAAGTGGATGACATTGATGTGGCAAGACAAAGACAATTCTACCAAGAGACAACGAAGCCCAACTCCAGATGGTGTGGGGAAGGCAACTGAATGGCTATGTGTACCTACAGCAGAAGGAGCAACTGGGCATGGAGCCTCAACCCCAAGGGCTCTGGGTGCACGTGCAGGAAGGCACCTCTGAATGTGTTATGTACCACCCCAGAATGCACTGCTACCGGTGGACTCTTCAAACACCTCCTTGGAAACTCAGGGCAGAAATCCCATCCACAGATTCTCTAAGTGATGCCCATCTATAAGCAATATAGCAACTCAGTTAAGCCTGAGGACTCTACAATCAGACTGCACGGTTTCAAATACCAGCTTTGTCACCTACTAATTAGGTGACAAATTAGGCAAGTGGCTTAGCCATACTGTGCCTCAGTTTCTCCATCCATACTATTGGAATGATAAAAGAAGCTACCTCAAAGAGGTGTTATGACTGAGTTAATACATGCAAAAACACTTAAATCACTGCCTCTTCTGATCACTATTGTTAATATCCAGTCTCCTGCGTATTACTCCCCTACACAAGGGAAACTAGGTCACCTTCCATTCTTGGTTAGCTAGTGTTGTCAGAAATTTCTTCTCCACACTGAGTGCAAATTAAGCTGGCTAAAATTTCAATCGATTTACCCCAGGCCTAATAGGAAAGGCAGAGCCAGGATAAGTCTCATTTCTCTTCCCTTGACAGTTCTACACAATATTTGAGACAGCTGTAATGTATCCCTAAGTCTTAAAGACCAAGCCTTTCCAATTTTTAACAACTTTTCCTTATATAGCAAATTTCCCAGATTTTTCTTCATCTTTATCATGTTTCTTTGATTCAGATTTGTCAGCATCTTTGAATTGCATCATATCAAATAGAACAGAATTTTCTGGGTGTGGTCTAAGAATGCAAACTATGGGAGACTACTATTTTTCTTAGCCCAGATATGATGTTTCTTCAATCTTCAAAACCACCAGGCACAGTCAAAATTCATATTCAAGGAGCCACCTCTTGCCCCAAATGCCTTTTTCAGATACCTAGAGGACTAAAGGAATTCTCTTTCTCTTTCTTCTGACATCAGTATGAAAGATACATAGAGTCAAGCACTCTCTTGGGCACAGACCCATATAACTAAACATTTGCAATTATCCTGAGCCTAAAGAACCTTCTGGAAAATTAGTTCACAGCTCTCCTGGATGGAAATATATATCTGGAACTAAGATTGCAAAACACCTGGGTGATCATTCAGCATAACCATCTTATTTTTCGAAAGAAACTCAGGCAGCTTAAATGACTTACCCAAACTCACATATGGACGGAACTGAGAGTTAAGCCAACATGAAATCATGAACAAGAACTTTCCCAATGCCTCTCTACATGACCAACTGAAAGTTTTCCTTCTCATAAGCTCAGTATAATCCAGCCTATTTCTTTTCAAAGGAGATTCACCAGTGGAACTGGGCAGCTTTTCCATCACAGCAAATCAGCGCACCTGACTGGCCATCCTCATTGACAGAGAGCTGGATGCAGGTGTGGGAAGTGAGGAATGATAAGTAGAGCGGAGTCTCAGAAGGGTATTTCAGAAAGGGGCCCCAAGAGCTATAGGAGAACGTTATATAGGTCTTTCAACCTGCAATCTCTTTCAAATTTCTCAGGGTAAAGTCATCATATACCTTTCATTTGCATTTGCTTGTGCGTCCGTATTGTTGATTCAGCAGTAGTATGTCCTCTACAAAGAGATTTGTCTCTAAATTTTTCCTGACTGTACTGACAGACAGATGACCTGGACAAGGAATGGGAAATTCACTTACTTCTTTCTAAAAGGAAATTAACCAAAACATGCTTTCTACTGTCTGACAAAGATAATGTGAAACTGAATATAAAATATGTGTTTGTGTTGTAGCTTTAAAAGCAACCGAAACAGTGGGAATGCTACTTTTAAAGCAGTTTCTTATCCTGGAAGCAGTTGCAACTGAAATCAAAACAACAACAACAAAAGCAAAAAACAAAACAAACAAACCTCAGGTCACAGGATTGGCTGTTCAACACGTAAGAAGATATTCCCCTGACTCTCTCTGCTAAAATGGCTTTTCCCTTTTCTCATTTTACTTTGCATAATTCCTGTGGCACATTACATATTTCATGGTAATAGTCTGTGTGCGTATTTCCAGTCCGTTACTAGATTGTAAACTTCCAAGGCAAAAGGACAAATTATCATGCTGTCCTCTGCCATCATTGCATCTTACACAGTATGACAACCTCGTGTTGGTTCTCTCAATATCACTTTTGCTCCTCTCTCTAATTCTTTATCCACATGGCAGGCAAAATGATCTTTTAAAGACAAATCTGATCATGACAGACCCTTCTTCAAAATCCTTCGCTGGCTTCCCAGTTTTCCGAGGATGGAGTCCATATCCCTTTAAGATGGACCAGAAAACTGTGTTGGATCTGGACCTTGCCCACGGAGCACAGGCTCCGGACGCGCAGGCTCAGCGGCCATGGCTCACGGGCCCGGCCGCTCCGCGGCACGTGGGATCTTCTCGGACCGGGGCACGAACCCGTGTCCCCTGCATCGGCAGGCGAACTCTCAACCACTGCGCCACCAGGGAAGCCCTTCCCCACTTCTTACCATCTGTTTCACTCCTCTCTCCTGCTCCCTCTCTCTGCCCCAGGAACCTCATCCTCCTCTCCTCCCTCCCCTAACCCCTTCTATTAATCAGTTCAGTTCTTTAGGGAAGCCTTTCCTGATATCATATTCAAGTCAGACCCCCCTGATGTTACATACTGCTGTCCTATCCTATAAATTTTCTCTAAGACTTTCCTAAAGCATAATTTCTGAAATACTGGTGGAATATGATATAGTCATATCAGAAAATGTTAAGTCCTAAGTTCTCAGAGACCTTCTACAGAGCCATGCCACGGAAGGAGGAATTCTATCTCCCTCCTGGAAATAAAATATCTGTCCAGACATATTTCTGGAGGGGGTGGCAGTTAGAATTTACCATAATGCCGAATCAGCCACCCACATCATTTTTACCTAAAAAAAAGCCCCAGGCTGGTTAATGAGTTTAGTATTCAAAAGACTCCCAGAGGTCTAGGGAAAGGATCAAAATGTAGGTATATTACTTTAACATAGTGTGGTTTCAAAGTCCCAGTTGTCCATTCTTGATTGACTGTCTCTTTGGTATATCAATCATCCCAGCAGAAAATGTTAGGTCACCACAAACATAGCACACCTGGACTCATCCCCTTTATAATCAGACTCACACTTCAGAGAACGCTGGAGTCAAAAGAAGAGGACCGTTGCTGGATGACAAGGGCAAAGCTATCATCAAGAATTACTCAGTACATTCGAAGTCAAGGAGAAAGATGCTGCTCTGATAATCGGACCCCTTAACCCGCGGGTGTCACTGCAGCCCTTGAAGCTCTAAGCACATTTACAGGAACACCAACTGGAACATATAAGAGCATAGGGCTAAGCCATCCTGCTGGAGCAGCGGAAGAGAGATGGAGGATTTACGTTCATTGAGCACCTATTCTGTGCCAGTTCTCTGTTAGGGGCTTTACAGCCAGTTTATCATGTAAATCAACTTGCCACTAGGCGCAGTCTCTCCTTCCTTAGAGTTCTCCAGGGACGCTGATAACTCTCCCCCTGAATAATGAACCAATCCTGCAAGGAACCCCCTTATGCCTTTTCACTTTAAAAAATCATCTCCGTTACTTTTGGCAGCGTCTACTACACCTGATCAAAGCAAAAGAGAGACTATTAAGATGATGATGATTTTATCAGAATGGGCAATGTAGCTAGGGATCGAGCCACTTCCAGCTCCCAAATCTGCCCCCGAATTGCCTCCTTCAAAACAGGAGGTGTTGATCTTCTTATAAATCTAATATACATGGTCTAAGAGATTCGGGGTGAAAAGCAAAGATACCCACTCAAAAAACAGAGATATCAAATGCTAATGCACGTCACTGGCTGATCTCGCCGCGCTGCTCCCCCCTCCCATGCTGACCTGGAAGATGTGGGTCATAGGACTCAGCATTGAATTCGTAGACCTACTCAGCCTTTATAAATCTCACCTTCTTTCCCTTGAACTTTTATTTCCTTCTGTTCATCTAATTATGGATATCTGAACATTCTTTTTGCCCTAACCTACTCAAGTGTAAGTCTTTTAAAGACAGGAATCATATCTTATTTATGTCAGTGCTTAATATAAATACCTTGTATACTTTTTGTCCTAAATAACAAATTCTTTTCACTTTTGCCTCAGTTGCTCTGCTGTTACAGTCAAAGTAATACTCATTTTCAACAGACATGTAATGAAATCCATATCATTAGGTTTGATTCCTTTAAAAAATGGAGATATACATACAAAAATGTGAATTGTTCTTATCTTAATGAAAAACAAGCAGTTTCTTACAGATTGAAATGTCTTTATACACAACACCTTAAAGAGGGGTCAATGACACATAATGGAATTACAAAAACTTCTCAATACATACCATAACATAATTTAATCTAACTATTAAATTGGGGTGGGGAGAATTCTATGTACTCTTCTTACCAGAAAGAAGAATTATAGAAAAAGAAAATACTGACCAATGGGAACAATTTCTGTTAATGACCACAGGCAATTGGAAGATATACAGACAACTAATACCACAGTAGTAAATAGTATAGGGTAGTACATTTTCAAAAAGGAATTCTCTGGGATGTGGAGGTTATAAAAGGTAAAACTATGTTTTTATCCTAGAAATGTTTAAGGAAAAATAATCACATTACTGAAGGTTTCTGGCAACTGGAAAGTAACAAGGATTAGCCAGAGAAGCTTTATAAGAAACTGTGAAAAAGACTGAGAATGTACAGAGAAGAGGATCTGAAATAAAATGCAGTGTGTCACTTAAGATGATAAAAAACAAAGAACAGGAACCTACACTTATCATTAAAAGAAACTTCACAACTAGGACCACCTGTCGTTTTTTCTAATTCATGAAATAGTTGAAAATAAAAGTCATAGGATACTGTTGACGTTGAAGACCAAATCCACAGCAAGTAACCAAGAATCAAATTCAGTTTTTAATCCCTTCAAATGAAAGAGATGGTATTTTCCGCCCCCCCCTCCCCAAAAGGGAAGACAGCCTCATCATCAAATGACTCAGGAAAGGCCCAACTGATGTTACTGAAATTTGGCAAAAGTATTCACATTTCAGCTGAGTTATAAGGTTGAGGTTTTACAGCCCAGAGGCATATCTTTAAGAAAGTTATAGGGAACATAAATAGATTTTTAGAATAGAAATGGCTCTTTCAGCATAGGTTAATGGAAGATATTCTATCACTAACATGGGCAGGGAAAATGGAGAACTGATATAACGGGTTACGAGGCTTGATGGCGAAATTGCCAATCGTTACGGAAGTTTTGCAGAATATTTAAAAAAGACACAGAAGGAAGGGCTTTACGTCTTTAAATGTGACTATTTCTCTCCATTTATCCTGTCAGGCCCATATTCTAAGCCACCGGGATATGTCACTTGCTCCCTGCTAATTCTTCCTCCATACATTGCCTTGAGAGGTGGTGTTTTGATTTTTTGTTTTGCTTGGTTGTTTTTGTTTTGTTTTAATGCAAAGCTGAGCATAAGCCCACTGCCTTCTGCCCCTGAAAGACAGGTCCTCTTGTCATACTGTATTTCTTCATGGCTCTTGTCATACTCTATTTCTTCACGGCTCTTCCTATGATTTCCTATTTATTTACTATCCATTGTTTTTGTCAGCTCAGGCTGCTATAACAAATACGAGACTGGGTAGCTTAAACCACAGACTTTTACTTCTTACAATTCTGGAGACTGGAAGTATGATACAGGGTGCCAGCAGGGTTGGGCACCTGCTTTGTGAAGGACTGCCTTCCCATTGTGGCCTCAGCTGGTGAAGAAAGAGCGCTGAGTTCTAGTCTCTTCATCCCCTCCTAAGGGCACTAACCCCATCATGGGGGCCCCACCCTCAGGACCTCATCTAAACCTAACTACCTCCCAAAGGTCTCACCTCCAACTGCCATCACGTTGGGGATTAGGTATTCAACACATGGACATTTTGGGGGGGAGGGGGAGGGCACAAATGTTCAATCTATAACCTTCATCTTCCCTTGTAACATTATGAGCTCTAGGAGGTCAGGGAACTCTATTTCGCTCCCTGCTAAAGCCTACATGACTTGCACTGTACCTGGAACACTGCAGGTGTTCCATAAAGATTTATGGGATGTATGGAAGAAACAAATATTTATAATCCTCTCCCCCCTCCACTTTGTGTGTGTGTGTGCACAGGCATGCGTGTGCACGCATGTATATATGAATATAATCTCTAGGGGAAACTGTAGATTATCCAATTACTACCTGGGAAACTGCCTTAAATGATGTTAACATCTCTACGTTTCCACAGAATATGTTTTGAGCAGCTCATTAATTGTGTAGAGTCCAACCCTCTTTATATTACGTATTAGTAATTAACCTCCACAGTGTTCACATAACTCAAGAAGGAAATAGGTAGGTGGCATATGAGTTATAAGTGGCCTGGGTATTAGCACAGGTTTTTAACTAATCAAAGCTTTCAGAACATGTGTAATTGTTTCTACGTCATTTAGATGTATGGGTATGAGTCTGGTCTTCCATTATACTGCCCTCAAGGGGCCATGTTGTTTGTCATTCATCTTTTGAATTCACACACTGCCCACCCTGGTGCTAAGCATCAGATAGATAATTGATACATTTGCACCGATCTGTGCATCAATGTTAACAATTGGGTTGAAACTGACCTGCTATAATTTAGTGGAGAATATTTTTAGGTGAAAGAATCCTAGGGCAGATTTGCAAACCTCAAACCCACTTAAAGTGGCTACACCAGGGACTTTTGGTGTGGCTGGAGGGTGGGCAATGGGGCTTGCAGTGGAAAGCTCAGTGCTTATGTCTGCTTTGCTGTCTGAGAGGTAGAGAGGCTGCCAGGCATGGTGGAAAGAGCATGGGTTTGAATTTTGGCCCCAGAAACATTTTTCCAAGTGAGTGCTCTCTCTTAAGCCTTGGTTTTCTGATTAACATTCCTGCTTTACCAGTTGTTGTGGAGTCTAAAAATGATGCACTGAAAATGATTAGCATAGCTTGGGGCACATGAGCACCTAATGAGTGGCAGTTAAGAGGTCCATGCAAAGAAATGCACGCAAATGCTCATAAGAGCATGATAGCGCCCAACTAGAAACGATCTGAATATCCTCAACTGGTGGATGGAGACAGATAAGGTGGTGTATCTGTGTCCATGGAATACTATTCAGTCATAGAAAGGAATGAACTATTGGTACATGCTACAACATGGACAAACCTCAAAAACATCATGCTACACGTTATATAATTCCACTGGTAAGAAATGTCCAGAAAAGGCACATTCACTGAGACAAAAAGTAGATTAGTGCTTAATCAGGGCTGACAGTGGGAGTGTAGATGACCAGTAAATGAGCTGTAGGGAATTTTTGGATGGTAGAAATGTTCTAAAAGTAGAACATGTTGATGGTTGTACAACTCCATGAATTTAATTAAAGAAATCATACATTGTATACTTATAATGGGTAAAATTTATGGTACTTAAGTTATACAGCAAAAAGCTTTTCTTCTTTGCTTTTTTAAAGATCTATTAGAATGCTAAGGGAAATCAAGGGAGTAAGAAATCCCCTTGTACTTCCTATTGCGAGAAGGGTCTCAGATGGAGCTCTACACAGAAGCTGCCATAAAGGCAATGGCTTCGCTGGGCAAAGTGATGGCAGAGCTGGCATTCTTTGAGACTCTTGGGAAATACCTTCGTTCCTTCACAGAGGAGGCAACGAGCCAGAATCAGAGGGGATGGCTTCTGGAGCCAGTATCCACAGAACTGTCAGCCTGGGGGATGCTGCCTCCCTCAGGGGGCAGCCAGAGGACTGTCGCTGGGACTGTTTGGAAAGGAGAAATTTTGGCACTTCCTATTCCTGCCTTCCAGCCACCTCTTCCAATTTCCTCTCGTTGTAATTATTGACTAACGGCAGGCAGCTAATTGAAGATCTACTTGTATGACTTGCTGTTCCGGTGAGAATCTATACAGGGGCTGTTGTCTGTTACCCGTCCAGAAAGGTGTTCAAAGAGAGATGGGTGATGCTGACACGGGTGTCTGGGGTCACACAGAGATAAAAAGGTGCGCGGAAGACTGTCAGTCAGCCACAAACATCCAAGTTCCAATAAAAGAGGAAAAATTGACATATTAAAACCTATAGGCCCTAGGAGGATACTAAACTCATCACTTCTTTTTTTTTTTTTTTTAAAGAGAGAGAGAGAGAGAGAGAGAGAAAGCATGGTACCCGCAATACATCAATTAAAACCTGCCACTTCCCCAAAGTTGTCAGCTGCAGAGCAGCTGCCAGAAGTCCTTCTCCGAGGGTGTCTTGAAAATGAACACCTGGGGCAGCCAGAGCTATTAATAGGTGGAGGAAATGATATAAAATGTCACAATGCACCTTTCCAAATAAAAATGTGTCCAGACTTCTCGGGGAGGGAAGTAAGAGAGGAAAATGGCCCAAAGTACTTAAGAAATTATTGCATTTTCCTTTTTGTGAACTCCTACTATATATTATAAGGGAGAGCTTGTCACTTCCAAGGTGTCTGGCCTCTCTCACTGCTGCTCTGGAGCGTTTCATAACACAGTCACAGCCGGCAGGGTCTTCTTGCTTCATTCTTCTCACAATAGGGGCCAGAGAGGCATTGCTTCTGTTCCAACAAGGAGAGTGTGTGGGTACAAGGTGCAGACTGTCACCACAGTACAATGCTGAGGAAGGATGGGGGTCCCCTGTCACTTCTGCTTCTACTGCTTGACGCCGAGTCCAGACAGGGAAGAGAACCCTGGGACCCCCCCGAAGTCACAAAACTTTCACAAGTATACTCAAAATCCCTGAACATGCTTCTGGATTGATTTCAGAATAATCGCCATAAATTTCTTTTTAGTATGATGCTTTCCTGGTAAGATGGGAAAAAAGAGATTCTATCTGGAGAAAATAAGTTGCAGCTCCTGCTGATTTCCAGAATTTAACCTTGAAATTCAAAAGCTGGGTGAGCATGGGCAAGACAAGTAACTGCTTTAGACACCAATTCCCCCAATTATAAAATAAGATACTCCAACATAATGATTATTCAAGCTCCCCTTGAGTTTTAAAACTCCTGCATTGTATCGTTGAGGCAAGAATTTTGCCCCCGAAACAGACTCAAGAAAGCTCTCAATGAGGGTAGAGGCTGATTAAAATATCTACTCTTTCTTTCTTCTTCTTTTAATAGCAAAGTTTGTTCTACTTCCCTCCAACCAAACTATCAAGCTTCTAGTTGTTCTAATTCAACTTTATTACTCTTTTGTCTTGTCAATAAGAACATAATGGTGTCCTTAAAGAAAATGACAGCTTTTTTTCTTTGAGGTTTATTTCAAACAGTTTTCTTTCTTCTTAATGAGGCTGATCCATGTTTGCAGTTGCATATTGTGTTCTTTTAATGGGGAGGTTTTCAAACACTGAGAAGAAAAAGAAAAGCCAGCTTTCTTTTCCTTATTTATTATTTTGCTAGCCTTTTTGTCACTTCAAATAGTTACCTTACACATCGCTTACAAATCATGGGCTTTTTGCAATGCAGCGCATTTCAAGGATGGTGCCTCTTTTTTTTTGTCTTTTTATAAATGAGGTCTTGCCCAGACAGTCAATGTCTCCAAATCACCGCTCCTTCTGAGGCCCTGGGTCCCCCGTGTTTTCTTCCACAAACGGTAGGGGCCCGGCAGCTTTAAAGCTTTTTGATCAGGTTTCATGCAGGGAGACATTATGCATTAACTGGCATATTGGAACTACCACCGAGGCACCATTAGTCAACAATTATTGGTCTTTCAAACTCTGGCCTCAGCTATCCCCCAGTTAGCAGACTCCTGGGTTTTATACTAAAAGAGAAAAAGCAACCGTGTGTGCGCGTTTGGTTTTTTTTCTTCAGCATCGAGATGAGTTCAAGGATTTGGATTACGAAAGATTTTGGCAGCTCAGAATATAGGCATCCTATTCTAACGACCCAGATGACAAATGCGGATGAGCGGAGAACAGATACACTCGTCCCTCTGTATCCATCGGGTATCCAGGACCCACTGTGGATACCAAAATCTGCGGATGCTCAAGTCCCATAGTTGGCGCACCCTATCCTGCATCAGCCAACTTCGGATGGCAAACAAAATTCACAATCCATGGTTTGCTGAATCCGCACATGCGGAACCCATGGATACTAAAGGCCGACTGTAGTCAAATCTGCAAACGCGCTTCCTTTTAGCCCACTTCTTCCTTCCCCTTTCCCTACCAGGCTGCTCTTCCCCCGTTGACTCGAGAAAACCTCCCTCTTAACTCTCCACTTGATTTGAGAACTTTAAATGGGCTCTGACAGTAACTGCTAAATACCAGCCTCATGGACATACAGCTATAAAGCATACATGAAAATGTATTGGGTGAAGAGCCTTAAAACCCAGAAAGTAATATTTTTAGGACTAGCTTTCTGACTTGAAGCCTATGAACTTCAGTTTCCTTTTTGGTACTATGCAAGCGTTGGGCTAAATAATGTTTAAGGTTCCATCTACATCTAAATTCTGTGCTAGGAACTATAGGAATAAAAATGAAGGTTAAAGGGACAAAAAAAAGCAAATGATGTGGCTGGGAAAGAGGGAATTACTGGAGAAATCGTGGGAATAAATTAGAGTGATGGTCAGATGATAAAAACTTTCCAAAGCTCAGTGTAAGAAAACTCTGGACCCGAAGTCCAGTTAGTTTAGGTTCCAGAAGAGGAGGTAGAATGATTCATTGCTGATTGGGCTGATTAGTTTGGAAACAACGTGCAACACACGGTTAGAAGATTGTTGTCTAAGAAAAGGGAGTTGAGGTGGTGAGGGCCTGGACCCTGGGAGGGATGCTCATTCACTGTTCTTTCATCCAATTAAAACAGAAAATGGGTGACCCTAAGTTCCCTGGGGGCCAGAGCCCTGTTTGTTTATAGGCTTAGCACAGTTTCTAGGAGTAACAACAGGTGTTGAATGAATGCATGATTGTTTAAGTTTATAGAAAGTAACATGACTCCATTTTGATACACTGAGAATGAGGGACTACAGATAGTGAAAAGAGCCAGGGAGGACTGGTGTTTTTCTTCTTGAGGAAAGAGAAGATGGGCAGTGAAACTGACAGGAGAGTTCAGAAGGTAGACTGAGTTGCTGAGCCAGAAGTCAGGATAATATTTTCAATATTTTGACTTGAAGGTGATAGTAGTATCTAGAAATGAGGGAAGATGGCATACATCCCTTAGAGCACTTCGTGTAGAGGCGATGGTTGAAGCAGGTTGGCTACACCATGGCCACGTCTCAGAGATGGCCCATGATTTAGAGAAACTCCTAAAGAGCTACAAACTTAAGTGCTAGAACCTGAACCAACAAGGCAATTTCTCCACTGATTCCCTTTTGAAGATCATTCATTGTATTTTCCTAATTTTGCCTCCCTTAACCCTATTCTTCAAAACCTACTCATTCAAGAAAGGTTTGTTGAGTATCTCATCTGTAACAAGCACAGTTAAAGATGCTGGAGAAAACGGGGGCCACAGCACAAAGTTCCAGCCCTCACGGAGCTTACTTTTTTTTTTTATTTCGGTACGCGGGCCTCTCACTGCTATGGCCTCTCCCGTTGCGGAGCACAGGCTCCGGACGCGCAGGCTCAGCGGCCATGGCTCACGGGCCCAGCCGCTCCGCGGCACATGGGATCTTCCCGGACCGGGGCACGAACCCGTGTCCCCTGCATCGGCAGGCGGACTCTCAACCACTGCGCCACCAGGGAAGCCCACGGAGCTTACTTTTGACAGTAAGGAGATTAAGAAGTAAATGGAAGAGACAGTGACTGGTGGAGATGGTGAAATCACTTCAACCAGGGTGGTCAGGGGAGGTTTCTTCAAGGAGGTAACATGTGAGCTCAGACTGAACTTCTCAGATTGATGAGAAAGATGCAGTGCAGCTATAGGGTAGGAACGTGCTGGAAAGAGGAAACAAGAGCTAAGGTTTTCAGATGGGCATGAGCTTGGCATATCTGCAGGGTCTAAAGGAGGCTGGTGTGGCTGGAGCCCCGTAAGTGAAAGGCGTAGTGGGGGCTGATGAGGTCAAAGGGGGAGGGACCACTAAGAAGGAATTAAGAAACAGGTTAGGGATGCTTTTTCTCAGTAAGAGAAAATGAAGATTGTCCTGATCCTTAGGCTTTAAGAATAAAGCCCAGGGTACGAACTTCTGATTGAACTCTATCAGGTACCTTTCATGAGTCCCTAGGCCCAATAACCAAGGCCAAAGGGTGGCTTTTATCTTGGCAGTTTCCCCATTGTGTTTGCAGAGCTAAGATAGGGATCAAGTAGGACATGGGATAGAAAAGAAAGACGAGAGATGCATGGCATTGCTTCTCAAAGATTGGCTGAGCTGAGGTATAAAGCCACCGGGAAAAGAAATGGGAAATCCTGGCAGAAGGAGAATTGAAGTTATATAGAAAGGGAGATTGAAGGGAAATAGAGTCAACAAAATGTGAATTGACTGCACAATCCAAAAGCAGACAGGAGAAGCATTCTATCAGGTGTGGGTGTGCAGTTTCCCAAGTTCCACTCAGTGTATTTCAGAAGCTGCTGTCTTCTGCTGTAATGCAAATGGTCTTGAATTTCTGAGGTCACAATTCGTTGCACAAGTTTTTGCCTTCCTGTCTCTGTAACCCCATGTGACTGAATAAATGAAGAGGAGACACTAGCTAGAAAGGCAAAGATACAGACTTGGAAAGCCACTGTCGATTCAGAAAGGGGATTTCTTGGGCAAAGGGGTGGTGAGTGAAAATGGGAGAAACATATGTGTATCCGAACAAAGGCAGCTACCATCCTCCTTTCGGAGCACCGTGAACAAGATGGCAGACTTCTAGACCAGCACGCCACTAATGAGACAAGGCAGAGACCCCTGCATCTGTTAATCATCTTATGGATTTTCTTCTAGCAGCATCTTAGCAAGTTCTCACATAGAGGAATGACCATTTTCAAGAGCCAACAGGGTAGGAGAGGGTTACCAAAAATTACTTGTTCCACTTTGCTGGAGTACTACATTGTCATTTTACTGCTCAAGACAATGTCTCAACTAAGCACTCAGCAGAGGAAAGAATAGAAAACATCAGTGAAACAGGGTGGAAAGTGGTCCTTTATGGCAGCGGTCCCCAGCCTTTTCGGCACCAGGGACCGGTTTCGTGGAAGACAGTTTCTCCACGGATGGGGGCAGGGGTGGGATGGTGCAGGCAGTAATGCGAGCGATGGGGGAGTGGCTGATGAAGCTTTGCTCGCTTGTCCACCGCTCACCTCCTGCTGTGCAGCCCGGTGCCTAACAGGCCGTGGACCGCTACCGCTTTCTGGGGTTTCCCCAGTTATCTATTCTGAGCTTTGGGGCAGAGTAGGGGAAAGGGCTAAGTTTTGACTATTACATTTGTGGAAATATGGTCTCTCCTACTGCCTCAACCACCACATCCCCCAAATCAATTATCACCAAGAGAGGTGGCGATGGATGGAAGCCAGCAAAGAGTGGCTCCCAGTCAACAAGATGGAAATCTGGAACGCTGGCCAGCTTTTTCCTATTTACGGAGTCGCTTAAAGTTGCTTAAAAGTGGCTATATAGGAAGCATCCTGGGGTAGAGACTTTTGCCTCCCCAGGTCTCCAACCTGCACAGAACTAGAATCCCACTAAGGAAAAAATAGGGGAAACTTTGGATCCTTGCTTTCTTTCCCCAAGCCTTTGAGAAAGAGAATTACTGAAGGTCATCGCTCTTAGTCACACAGACTAGCCAGAAGGAATATTTCCATTCTGGTCCACTTTTCACAGATGACAGAGTGACTCAGTGATTCCAAGTCCTTCATTTTGTCGGTTAAAGAACTGAGGCCCGGAAATAGACGAGCCCCAAATGACAGACCTAACCTGTGCCCCCGCGCCAGCTAGGACACCATCCCTGACCTGCTGGCTGTAACGCCACCCTTTGTTTCTTACCCAAGGGAGCCTATGAGGGAGAGTGCTATTATCACAAGGAAATCACCTTACCTCATTTTAATGTAATATTTATGTCTATTATTCTCAAATTTCTCGACTTTAATATGAACCTGTTTCCTGTGAAGTACATCATTCTGTTTATAGCATTCATCCTTGTAATCTGAAGTGTGTCCCTGTCTCCCCCAAATTCACATGCTGAAGTCCTCACCCCCAGTACTACAGAATGTGACTACAATTGGAAACAGGCCTTTTAAGAGGTGATTAAGTTAAAATGAGGCCATTAGGGTGGGCCCTAATCCAGTCTTACAGGTGTCCTTATAAGAAGAGGAAATTTGCACACACAGAGACACCAGGGATGCACAAACAGAGGAAAAGGCCATGTGAGGACACAGGGAGAAAGCAGCACCTGCAATCCAAGGAGAGAGGCGTCGGGAGAAACCAAACCCGCCAACACCTTGACCTTGGACTTCCAGCCTCCAAAACTGTGAGAAATAAATTTCCATTGTCTAAGCCACCCAGCCTGTGGTATTTTATTATGTCAACCCTACTGAACTAATACAATCCCCTTAATAGATACTTATCGAGCACTTCATGCCAAATCTGTTTAAGACATCAGGATTACAATAATGAAGAATCCACCTTTTGTCATGCGTTCCTGGGAATTACAGTCTTGCAAGGGGGAAAGACATCCAATAAATTGGGTTACTAATAATTACTTAATTAGAGTTACAGTAAGTCTTCTAAAAGAAAATCACCTAGCACAAGAAGCCACTCTCCTAGGAAGTAAGAGGGTATCAAAAGTGGGAAAAAGCAGATCTGACATGATGTAAACTCAAGTCCAATGTATCACTTTGTGTTCTAACAGCCTCTAATGCTACTTTCTTATTCTGTAAATAATGAGAATGTCACACAGCCTGAAACTTCCACCACCTTATTGCATTGCCAGATACTAAGTGGTCACGCACACCAACCTGTGTTCTGAGTTACAAACAAAATCAAGAACAAAATCATACAAACAACACAACAAAAAAGAGGAGGCACATTGGAGCCAGGCTTTCAGAACGGAAGGGTGGATTAACCACAGCAGCCATGACTGGTTGGGACCTCATCTGTTTCCCTTTGACCTCAGAGGGATATGGGTCAGCTTAGTGCCCCCATGAGACTGTCTGCAAAGCATCTCATGGATCAGAGGCAGCCCTGTTCATTCTCGGGAGGTGTCTCTTCAGTGGAGGTCTCACTTTGCCTTACATCTTGCTTGTGTCCTAAAGTGATAGGAAGAACCCTGAGAAGGCAGGGACAATTTCTTTGGGTCTTTACTAAATGCTACCAGTGGTCCTTTCTCAGGAGCAGCGCTACATCAAGAGCCTGGAACAATCCCTGAATTCCTGCAGCCATGACTGCCAAGCTCTTAATTACGTGGAGGCTCCATGGACCAACCGGCTGCCTCCTGCCCGTGTGTCTGGACTCCCTGGCAGGACTGCAGACCACCAGAGGGCTGCACACCCCACAGGACTGGACCCTCGGCAGGAACACATTAACTGCTTGCAGAGTTGAAATGAAGGAGAAGATTGTCTGCAACTGGCAACTTCCCAGCTGAGTTCTCTCTTCCTGGGAGGTATCAGCATGGACCTTCCGATGTAGCAGCCAAACAGTTAAGCCTCTGCCAGAGACAGATTTTGGACTCCTGGGCTGGGGCGCTGGCTCAGTAGCTGCCGGAGCTCGGTGACAGGCATGTTCTGATCAGAGGAGAGATGCTTCTCACCTCCCAGGGAAACTTGTTGATGAGCCGCCCGCCTCTGTAGGAACCACAGAACCTTTGCAGGGGCTCAGTGGATGAGCCTGGCGTCCAGAGGACCATCATTTTAGACTCGCCCTTTTAAAATGCTTTGATGTGGGAGCTCTTGAAACCGGCTAAGTACCCAGAGGTGAATAATGAACTTAAAAATAGGACATGATCGGGAGTGACAGGAGTTGTCTTTCTGAAAGGCAGAAAGATCTGAATTAGAATCCCAGGTGTGACAGGGACGGCTTCTATGGCCTGGGGCAAATCTCATCAACTCAGCTTCATTTTCCATACCGTTCAGGAGGGAGCCCGGTGCTTCTCTGCAGCCAGGTCGACCCGAGGCTTAACTGGCCTGGCTCACCTTGGCTGGGGAAGGTGGGCTTCCTCACTGGCATTCCATGGTGGGGCTTCTCTGGCTCCTCCTTAGGGTCCCCTGCTCGCTTCTGGCCTTTCTTTTGGCCTCAAGACCTTCAGATTTCAACAACACTCCTCAAGTCCTCTCTGGGGTGACCTCACCTGGAAATATGCATGCCAGGGAGCCCTTCCTCTCTTCTAAAGCCTTGCTGCAGCACCTCCAGCGTTTCTGTCCTGGGCCCTGATGCTACAGAGGTCCCAGGTGACAGCTGCTAATCCAACACATTTATCAGAGCAGAATTTTCAAGGTTTTCTAACAGCTTTCCATTTTCTCCGGGGAGATGGCATCTTTTACTGAGACCTTAGCCTGAAGAAATGAGGGATACCGAATTTGTAAACTGGTTTTACAAAAGAGATATTTTGATATCTATCTATCTATGTTGCATTTTTGGCTCCTCTAAAATCATGGACTATAGGCAGATGGCTCTTTTGTGTTCAGATTCCTTCTGAGTAGAAGCAGGAATAGATATTTCTAAGTTCCTTTGGTAACATTTACCACATTTATAAAACTTCGTTTTTTTCTCTCTCTCCTTCCCCACTAGATTATAAAAGCAGCACAGGAGCGGTCTAGATCTTAACGCTGCAGGGCACTTACTTAGGTGCCCAATGAA
Source organism: Monodon monoceros (assembly GCF_005190385.1). NCBI lineage: Eukaryota > Metazoa > Chordata > Mammalia > Artiodactyla > Monodontidae > Monodon > Monodon monoceros. The sequence goes on along the minus strand of NW_021703768.1, from coordinate 142,758,905 downwards.
TAAATGATGAATTGATAAGGACTGTTCTGGGAACTTGGTCAACAGTTCTCATATCAAGCCCAGCCCTCCTTTTTAAACAATCTGCTAAGTATTTCTACTTATAAAAGGTTGCATTTGTTTAGTATTGACTTTCAAACCAAAAGAAACTTGACATTTTAGTTAGCTTGTACCAAGAAGGGTACTCATTCCGTTTGGCTTTGTGAAATACTGAAATGACCTTGGGTCCCCCTATGTAGTTTTGTTCCCGTGTAAATTCTGAGACGCCAACATGGGAACTGGTGGGTAAGATTTATGTATATATTATAGGAAGTTGAACCATAATTTTCAGACACACTGGATATGGCTGCCTGACATACCACAGTGTGACTGTAGTGGAACTTCAAAGGAATTGTATTGTTATTCTTCTTCTTCTCTATATATTAATGTTTGCTGTCTCTACAAGACTCCAAAGAGAGCCAGATGCACAACGGATACAGCTGCCTAATTTGTCTACACCACACTGAACATCCAGATGCTTGGATACTTGAAGACCCTGTTTCACCGGCATATTCAATTTTTTTAAAGATTTATTTAATTATTTTTGGCTGTGTTGGGTCTTCGTTGCTGCGCGCGGGCTTTCTCTAGTTACGGTGGCTTCTCTTGTTGCGGAGCACGGGCTCTAGGCGCGCAGGCTCAGTAGTTGTGGCGCACGGGCTTAGTTGCTCTGCGGCACGTGGGATCTTCCTGGACCAAAGCTCGATATGCCGTGTTCCCTGCCCTGGCAGGCAGATTCTTAACCACTGCACCACCGGGGAAGCCCTGGCACATTCAATTTTCATTGAGGAAATTCAATGCCACTTAGACCAAAACAAAGTGAGTGAGTTTCCTTCTAGCTTTGAAGGATAAAAATTGGGTGTGTGCATTGTGGAGAAAGACAGTTGAAGGGAGGAAGGTTGGGAGGGAGGGAGAGAAGGAGAATGAACAGCATTGATTTTTGCAATCACCTGTGCTGTGTGGATCTTCTCTGCCCTACAAAAGAGGGCAGTAGGTCAAACTCGGTGTTTAATTGCCCCTGTATTCTTAAGGGTGCAGTACAGATTATGCTAATCATCCCACTTAAATAATTCAGACCACATTATTGAAAGCTGCAGAGTCACTCAATAATGCAGACAGAACATACTGAGAAACTATGGAAATCCTGTAAGTGGTATCTCTTTGGCACAAGAAGAATGAAATGATGAAATAGAGCATTCTTTTCTTTTACCGGCCTAGTTTTTATTAACCGTAATTATTGATATTTACAGTATGTGATCTTTTACTTGCTTTTTAGGTTTTACTGATTGCTCGCATTTATTACTGGAAGTAAAGGACTACTTCTCATACTATTTTATAAATGGCCTTGAAAACAAGACATGGATCTTCTCATGTGAGTCCTCACAAGTTAGCTCTACCAGATCTCAAAGATGACATGCCAGATTAGGTGATAGGAAAAATAAGAACTATGACCAGAACCCTAAAGGGCCAGGAATACTGTTCATGCCCTTATCAGCAAACAGGGCATCTGTATTTTTGTTCGGTATTGTAATTTGTTCCCCACAAGTGTCTCCTAAGTTATGGAAAATCTCCAAAGCGCATTAGCACATAGTGGAAACATCATCTCTCCAGAGCAGGACACCAAATGAGGGGGAGTCTAACTGCTGTTTGACGCGAGACAAACCTGGGGTCAAGCTATCACTCCACCCCTTACTAGGTGTGAGATGTGACCTTGGATTTCTACCTCTCTGAACCTTAATTTCCTCACCTGTAAAATGGCAGGATGATTCCTTCCCTGCATTCCGTGGAAATCATGTATAGGCAGTGGCTGGCACATACACTGTCAAAATGTGGTGGCCACTTCTGTTAAGATGCTCTGGGATTCTTATTGATCAACTGGGCAGTGAAGAATGAGATAATGACTTTCAAAATCTGGATAGTGTTTTGGTCTTAAGCAGAGACCCACAGGGCTTTCTGTTTAAAGGAAAAATGTGCGAACGTCACCAGCTACATGTGTAAACATATATAAACCAGATTATCAGCTTGTTAAAAACTAGACTTCAGGAGTCAGGGGACAGGCATTCTGGCTCAAGCCTTCCCTCTCTTTGTGTGATTTCAAGAAAGCCTCAACTCCTTTGGATCACAGTTTTCTCAAATGTAAAACGGAGGCTTTGGAATAGAGGTAGTGGTATGCTGCTGCTGACTATTATGGGCTCAAGGGATCCAATTATTATTAGTATCTCTCCCTAATGCCACATTCAGCATCACACTGGTAGCTTGAAATTGGCCAGGGTAAGAATGTTCACACTGTGGAAATCAAATTGTCAAATGCTATACACCAACCTCATCTCGTGCCTCCAGACCTTGTTGTGAACCATTTACCAGCACAGCATTGACAAGACGTGCTTTCAGAACTATCCACATTTAGTTCCTTGATCTTATACTACGTCTGTATGGCTTGCACTTTTACAACAGGTGATCAAAACCCAAAATGGTAGATTGAGTAGCTTCACTAGTGAGTATCTTTTGACTGCAAGCCATGGAAAACTCAACTCAATGATCTTGAATAATAAAGGAAAAGAATTTAGAAAAGAGTCTAGAAATAGGACAGGCTTCAGAGAGGGTTTAATTCAAAGGTTTGGAACTCGGCTCACATTTCTTTCAGATTCTTTTAGCTCTTCCCGTTTTGGAGGGCCCACTTTCTCTTCAGGCTGGCTTCCCTCTTAGCAGCTAAAACTGGCAGCAGCAGTTTCTGTGCTCACATCTTTACACCCCACAGACTCACTCTTAGCTGCTTCATCTCCCAGTTCTCATTAAGAATCCTGAGGGCTTCCCTGGTGGCGCAGTGATTGGGAGTCCGCCTGCTGATGCAGGGGACACGGGTTCGTGCCCCGGTCCGGGAAGATCCCACATGCCGCGGAGCGGCTGGGCCCGTGAGCCATGGCCGCTGAGCCTGCGCGTCCGGACCCTGTGCTCCGCAGCGGGAGAGGCCACAGCGGTGAGAGGCCCGTGTACCGCAAAAAAAAAAAAAAAAAAAAAAAAAAAAAGAGTCCTGAGAGGCTCTTTGGTTGGGCCAGCTTAGGTCAATGACCATGTGGTGAGAAGGACAGAATCCACTGGCAGCCTTAGCCTGTATCTTGGCTTCCTCTCCTGTATCCCCAAGCAGACACAGGGCACAGTTGGCAAGGGGGTGATGAAATCTGATTGTTGCTGAGGGTGAGGGGAATAATCCACAAACGTCTACCACTGCGTGGGAACACGGCTTTTCTCTTTGACACTACCAAGCCAATTTGAAGAATCAAACTGAGGAGACGCTGGGGTTAAAGAAAACAGGGAAAATGATCGCTTTCCCTTTCTACTCCAGGAAAATATTTCCTGATGGGAAAATAAGACAACGGTGTCAAAAAATTCCAACTAATACGCAGTTTTCACTACAGACCGAGTATGGTACACATCACTCCTTAATGAACAGTGAGAAGTTGACATTGTTAATGTGTTCACTTACCTGCAACCTTACACAGCCAGAAATGAACAAGGAAGCATCTTCCATTTCAAGGCTGTGCATTTCAGTATCAGTTTGTCATGTTTGGCACACCTACAGCCTGTTTGTGAATCAGAAAGATTGGTTCAGAGCTTCTCCACTCCATGATGGAATAACATTTTCTTGGAAACTCGAACCATGTCATCTATCTCTGTCAGGAAATCGTCCGTGCACAATAAAGGGAAGTGTCACTACATGTCACTAATGAGAAATTTTCTTGTCCTCCTAAGACTTCCAGCCAAGACACAATAAGAAAGTGGCAGAAGAGGGTCTGACCAACAAACTCTAAAAGCTCAACTGAAATTCAAAAAGGCCAACTGTCAACCATTTGGCCGTAAGAGAAAAAAACTTCTTATCGTCTTGGAAGTTTTCTTGAAAACAATAATGTATTCCGTTTTTTTTTCCTCCATAATTGATCTTAAATCTCATTCCATTGACTAAACAGGGCCTCAAGTGTAAATTTTACACTTTCCAAAGCCTCAGATGCACTTAAGTTTTACATGATGGGCATTACATTCACAAGGGTCACATTTCTCCCTGAACAGCTTTAAAAAAAAATCTAAGAGAAGTCTAATTAAAATAAGCACAAACACAGTAATGGCCTAGTGATTTTTATACATCCTGCTTCTGGCAGTTCTCCTAGGTGCTGGTAATGACTATTGGAGGAAAACTAAATACAAAAATACCTCATCTGTCTGCAATTCAACTGTCGTACCATTTCGTGGATTCAGAGCTCAGTTTCAAAGCAGGAAGCAAGTTTTAAAAGTGACCTCTTAGCAGTTAAAATAGATGTCACAAAATCCAAGCCTTCGCTGTATTGTCATTCCTCAGACAAGTAAAGTCCTCATTCATACACTGCTTCATCTCGATTTGCACATAAGATTATCATGCAGGGCTATCGAATTTCCAAAACCTGAACAAACTAGACATAGGCAATTAGAAAAGAGGAGGAGAGAGATTGAAAACGGAAATCCTACAATAGAAGTGAAAAGTGACATTTTATTCGTTTAACAAATACTTAACGAGCACCTACTACTTGCCAGGCCTTGTGACAAGGTAACAGCATGAAAGCAACAAATGAGATAGCAACACTATAAAAAGAAAAAGAAAACCTCCTCAAAATGCAATAGTCTGGGAGCATTTAGGAGACAAGCAAATAATAGCCTCAAATATCTCAAAAAAAGTTCTGAGAAACGGATGCTTTAGCAACCACCCAGAGTCCAAGAAAAGAAATTCAGTTATACCAAAAACAGTCTAGGAAGGCAGAAGCAACATAATATACATATTTTAAAATGATAAAATAGGTTCAATAAACATATTTTTTGTTACAAAGAAAATTAAGCTACTAGCAAGATGACACTTTTCCTGAACATGTGGAGGGCTGAGATTTACCCTATTCTGACCTGGTTCGACCATTAGGAAGTTCAGAATAAGATAAAGATCAAAGAATAACCTGGTTGAGACCTCAAAAACCTGGATAAATGGTCATGCACCTGATGAAAGACGTTCTCAGAGCACAGACCAGAAAAATCTCCCTCAGCAGGGACCAGCCAATTTCAGTTCCATGGAATGCATGAAACTCTTACAGAGGCAAACATCTTCCATGTTGTACAAAACTAGCGATACAGCTAAAAATTGAACTTTTCCCCTTAGAACTGGCAAAAAAATTCCAGAGGGTAAAAGCCCATTTTAGTCAACCGGTATGGGGTTTTCATCTGACGTTTTGATATTAAAAGATTATTTGCATCTTCTGAAAGTGAAACAATCAGTTGCACATTGTCCTTGTACATTGGGACTAAGGCTGTTCCTATCAGAAGTATCCCTACATCCACACAGAAATCAGAGCGACCATATTTCAACACTGTATGGATTACCTTATGGCTGAGCAGGCAATTCTGCTGTGAGAAGTATTATGCTGAAACTCTTAGGAATCTAAGTGTATAGGTATGCTTCTTATTCTGCTGTTCATGTTGCATAAATTTAGTAGAGGGGAGGATAAGCCTAACAGCCAGTTGGGTAAATCCCTCTGGGGAACAATACAAGTTTAGTCTATTAAGAGAAAGTTTATTTCACTAGTTTTTGGTTCTAGCAAAAAAAACGTCAGCTTCACAAGTGACTTGATCGATAAAATCAATACTTTGAGTATTGATCATAGAAGTCCATGGAATGAACCCCCAACATCTCCAATGTGAACAAAGAAAATCTGAATAGATGAAACTCTGATGGTTTAGTTCCAGAATCATGGGGGAGTGGGGTAAGAGTGGGAGAGGAGAGCTGTGTCCTGTCATATAATGAAGAAGCACGATCATCTAGTCATCACAAAAAGCCCTAGAAATTCTACATGATCCACCACCTACAATGATTACTTTCAAGTGCTGGATGACACTAAGAACAGGTGTTGATAGAGAAACTCTGGAATGTGGGTCTCTTTTCTGGTTTTCAAAGCTAATGACTCACAAACAATATGTAGTAAGAAAGGAGATTAGAGCTCTAGAGTATTACTCATACATTTGTCTTCCCAGCCTCAGTCAAAACGATCCCAACATCCTTGGTTGACCTCAATTCTGTAAATTGCATAAGTGACCAAAAATTCCCTTCTCTACAACTATTTGGAAACCACAAGATATTTTTCATAAATAGGTTTCTGTAGTATGCTCCAATGAGAACATTTATACTGCAAGACTACAGTTCCTAGCAGTTCCAGTTGAGGGCTATTGAGAAGACGATGGATTTTAGGGTTGTTGCATGGAGAGGATTATTTCCAATGGTGGAGAGGCTAAGAAATTAAGACCCATAATAAGAATATTAAGTATCTTCCCAATGGAATGCAATGCTTCTTGCTATCAAAAGCAGAGAGATCAAAACCCTTTTGTAAAACTATCTGAAAAAGAAAAGAGCGAAATCTCCAAATATTTCTCCAAGTACCCACAGCATGGTGGCAGAAATGCCATGTGGCCTTTTATGGCCAGCCAGAAAATGACCTTCACATAGGAGAAGTGTTCTAAGTATAATTTCCTATAAACTGCTAAATTTAAATTTCTGTTACTAAACAAAGCCTACTTTTGACAAACGGAAAAGAAAATCCAACAGATTCAAAAACAGGGGAGAACAAAATAGTCATAAACCTTCCCTCAGGCCGTAGACGGTCATTATTACTTTACCAGGACCATTTTCTAAGCTACAAGAGAAAACTGATTGTTTAAATAATATTATTTAACAATCTCCAGTTAATTGACATTTCCTAGTTGTTGGGTTCACCCAATTACATTAGCCTTTAAACAGCCAGCACACTTCCATAATTTTTAATAAAAATGGCCATTTTGCAAGGTTTAACTTGCTAAATAAGGGTATTAATTTCAATAAAGCAATTAACACACATTTACATAATTTGATATTGTTATTTTAATAGAACACAAGAGACTTAAAAAGCAGTTTCTAATACAGGAAGAACAGTGGCTTATTCACATGCAAAAACTAAACTTCAGCTTCCTGATAAAAAGTTAATAGCTTTTTATATTTTAGAAGTAACTAAAATATACTCTAAGTTCATAGAGAGTTAAGGGCTTGGAAGTCTAACAACTAGACAAGGAGCCAGTGGGGGGAAAGGAAGAGAGAGAAGGAGGTCTCTTGGGAATACTAAGAGGCTACTTAGACGTGGAAGATGGTGTCTGGGTTTTCAGTGATGCTTTTGTGATGGAGCAGTTTGGTGAATGTGAAGTACTGAGAAGGATGTTCAGTTAGAGTGCAAGGGGAAGGTAACGAAAAGTAAAGACAACAAAGTAGGGTTATCACTGAAAAGATGCTGCCAACTTCAGATATTTATTGAAATGGCAAGCGTTTGCCTCCTTGATGAGCATGCCCACATTTGAACACATGAGAAGTGTCTCTTCCTGACAACTGCCTAGCAGTATCATATGGTCAGCCTGGCCTCGGCTGCACAGGTTTTGTTTGGACCTCCTCCTCAGTGTCAAGGGCTGGGCGTTCCAAGGAATCCTTGTGGTTCCCACCTACACTGGTCCAGGAGCTCATTTTTGTTAGGGGAAGGAGCAGGTGGTGGGAAGACTAATGAGGTTCCAGGCTTCTAGGCTGTAGATGAAATACAGAATGAACCACAGTCTCCCTCAGACACTCCATTTAGAATTAGGAAAACTCATCTAATGCTTGCGTGCAGGCAGGGCTGAGAATCCTTGCCTAAAGCAAGGGAGGGAGGGAAGAGAGGTAGTTTCATCTTTCTCAGCTTCCTTGAGATAAATCTCGCCAAAATCAAGGGGGTAGGGAATAAATTGGGGTGGAGAAAAAGCATTTTAGAAATATGAACAGTATGTGCAAAGAGCCTCCATCACGGCAATGGCCGTAGTTCCCCCTAGTCAACTAGCCTCCTCCTTTTTAAGTAAACGAGATTTGAAACTGTTACCTGGCATGTTACCTGGAGCCATAAAGTTAACACAGTCTAAAAATAAAGCCCACATAAGCTAAGTGACATGCCCAGGGCCTCACAGCATGTTCCCAATGAGAAGTGCATACACAGCATCATTTTTAGCACAAAATGTGTTCATGAAATGTTTGATGAATCTTAATTTAAACCTTGTCCAGTGATGTTGACAAGTCTAGGAATCACAGTGGATATGAATAAGCATATAATCTACATTACAAGAGTTGAGAGGCTGGATGGTTCAAGATGGTGGTATAGGAAGATCCTGAACTCATCTCCTCCCATGAGCACAGTGAATCTACAACTACACAAGGAATAATTCCTTTGGAAAGGGACCTGAAAACTGGATAAACAGAGCTTCCACAACAAAGGGTAAAAGGACAGCAGTGAGACAGGTAGGAGAGGCAGAGATACAGTCTTGCCAAGGAAAAAAACCGGACGCCAGCTGTGGTGATGCACAACCAGTACATGTCACAAAGGTATGGATTTTTCCCTGTGGAGTATTCAAGCTCGACACCAGGCACCCCAACCCTTAGATCTTGCACAAGAGAAATGAGCTCCCCAAATACCTGGCTTTGAAAACTAATGAGGAATATGTCCAGGAAAACTATAGAACAGAAAACCTGCTCTTAAAGGGCTTGTGTGCATACTCACTTGATCTGAAAACATGCACAAACACCAGATTCAGAAGGACCAGGACCACAGGTGAAGGGGACCTACTTACTACTCTTGAAGCATCTACTGGAAAGGCAGGAACCAGGTGAGATGTGGCCAAGGACTGAGACACTGGCAGGACCCACTTTTGCAATCTCAGTCTACCTTGCTAATGCTGCCACTGGCAGGCATCATTTTGGAATTCTCCCTCTAAGGTATTAGTGCCCTGCTGAAAGCCCTGCCTATCTCTGCACCTTAGCTGGGCCTCACAGCTGGTGGAATGATATCCCTACCTGTGAGTGTGACACAGAAGCCACAGCTGGGCTCTACAGCCAGTCCAGAGGACAAAGCCCACTCACTAGTGTCCCGCACCAGCCTTGGCCCTGCCACAAGAGGGCACTTGGCTCTGGTAGCCAGGTAGGATTGCTCTTCTGAGCCCCACAAAACATCTCTGAAACATGGCCACTCCTTCAAGTCTTGGAAAGATAGCTGATTTACTTAATACATAGAAACAAACACAGAATTAGGCAAAATGAAGAGAAAAAGAGTATGTTTCAGTTGAAAGAACAAGACAAGACCTCAGAAAAAGAACTAAAAGAAATGGAGCTAAGGAATCTACCTGATAGAGTTCAAAGTAATGGTCATAAAACTGCTCACTGAACTTGGGAGACTAATGGATGAACTCAGTGAAACTTCAACCAAGAGACTGAAAATACAAGAAAATACCAAACAGAAGTTACAGCTAAGTTGAAAAATAACTAGAGGGGTTCAACAGCAGACTGGATGAGGTAGAAGAACAAACCAGTGAGCTGGAAGACAAAACAATGGAACGCACCCAGATGGAGCAGAAAAATGAAAAAAAGAATTTTAAAAAATTAAAGATAACTTAAGGGACATTTGGGACAACATCAGGCAGAACATTCACATTATAGGGTTCCCAGAAGGAAGAGAGAGAATGAGCCACAAAAACTATTTCAAGATATAGGGGCTAAAAGCTTCCCTAATCTGGGGAAGAAAACAAACATCTAGGTCCAGGAAGCCCAGAAAGTTTTAAATGAGATAAACCCAAAGAGTCACACATTAAGACACATGTAATTAATGTGGTAAAAGTTAAGGATAAAGAGAACAACATGTTACATACAAGGGTAACCCCATAAGGCTATCAGCAGATTTTTCATCAGAAACTCTACAGGCTAGAAGGGAGTGTCATGACACATTAAAAGTGCTGAAAGGAAAAAACAAAAACAAAAACTTTCAACCAAGAATTCTCTACCAAGCAAGCTTATCATTCAGAATTGAATGAGAGATCAACAGTTTCCCAGATAAGCAAAAGCTAAAAGAGTTCATCACCATTAAACCAGCCCTACAAGAAATAGTAAGGGGATTTCTTCAAGCTGAAAAGAAATGGCACTAATAATAAGAAAACATACAAAAGTAAAAATCTCACTGGAAAAGGTAAATATATAAAGGTAATGGATCAATCACTTACAAAGCAAGTATGAAGGTTAAAAGACAAAAATAATAAAAATAAAATTACAATAATCAGTTAAGGGATGCATAAAATGAGATGTAAAATGTGTCAGCAAAATATAAAACAAGTGGGAAGTAAAAAGATAAAGCTTTAGAATGTGTTCAAATGTAAGTAGCTACCAACTTAAAACAAGCTACTATTTGCATATGTGAACCTCACGGTCACCACAAAGAAAAGACACTGAAAAAACAAAAGAAAATTTGAAAGCAATCTAAACATAAAACAAACCACCAAAACACAAGGGAAGAGAGAAAGTACAGAAAGAAATTACAAAAACAGGCAGAAAACAATGAACAAAATGGCAATAAGCACCTACCTATCAATAATTAATTTAAATGTAAATGGATAATAAAGCAAATATTAATATACTTAAAGGAAAAAACTGAAAGAGATACAATAATAGTAGGAGTTGTTAACACCCCACTTCCATCAATGGATAGACCATCCAGACAAAAAATCAATAAGGAAACATCAGACTTAGATGACATATTAGACCAGTTGATTTAACAGATATATGGAGAACATTCTATCCAAAAGCAGAAAAATGCACATTCTTCTCTAGTGTGCATGAAACATTTTCCAGGATAAGTAGATCAAATGTTAGGTCACAAAAAAAGTCTCAGTTAATTCAGGAAGACTGAATATCAAGTATCTTGTTTGACCACAATGATATGAAATTAAAAATCAAAAGAAAAAAAAAGGGAAAACCCACAAAAACATGAAGATCACGTGCTACTGAACAGCCAATGGGTCATGGAAGAAATCAACGAGAAATAAAAAAATACCTACAAATTAAAACAGAAATATGACATACCAAAATCCATGAGATGCAGCAAAAGTGATTCTAACAGGGACGTTCATAGCAATACAGGCCTACCTTAAATAAGAAATATCCTTCCCCACCCCAAATCTAACTTTATACTGAAAAAGGAACTAGAAAAAGAAGAATAAATGAACCTCAAAATTAGCAGAAGGAAGGAAATACAAAAATCACAGCAGAAAAATTAAAATAGACTAAAAGACAATAGAAAAGATCAATGAAACTAAGAGCTGGTTCTTTACAAGGTACAATTGACCAATTTTTAGCTAGACTGACCAAGAAAAAAGGAGAAGATGCAAATTAAATCTGAAATAAGAGAGGTGAAATTACAACTGATACCACAGAAATACAAAGGATTCTGAGAGACCACTATGAATAATTATACACCAAAAAAATTGGACAAGCTGGACGAGATGTATAAATTCCTAGGGATATACAATCTTCCAAGACTGAATCATGAAGAAATGAAAAATCTGAATAGAAGGATTACTACTAAGGAGATTGGGTCAGTAATAATAATAAAAAAAAATCTCCCAACAAACAAAGCCCAGGACTAGACAGCTTCACTGGAGAATTCTACCAAATATTCAAAGATTTAATGCCTATCATTTTCAAACTCTTCCAAAAAATTGTAGAGGATGGAAACCTTCCACACAAATGTTACGCAGTCAGCATTACCCTCCCTGATAACAAACCCAGACAAGGACACCACAAAAAAAGAAAATGAGAGGCCAATATCCTTGATGAGCATAGATGCAAAAATCCTCAATGAAATATTAGCAAACTGAATCCAACAATACATTAAAAGGATCATACACCAAGATCAAGTGGGATTTATTCCAGGCATGCAAGGATGGTTCAATGAAAGCAAATCAATCAGCGTGATACACCACATTAACAAAATAAAGGATAAAAATCATATGATCATCTCAACAGAAGCAGAAAAAGCACTTGACAAAATTCAACATACATTTTTGATAAAAAACTCTGAACAAAGTGCGTATAGAGGGTACATACCTCAACATTATAAAGTCCATATATGAAAAATTCACACGCAATGTCATACTCAATGGTGAAAAGCTGAAAGCCTTTCCTTTAAGATCAAATAAGACAAGTATGCTCACCCTTCTACTTTTATTCAAAATAGTACTGCAAGTCCTAGCCACAGAAATTCGGCAAGAAAAAGAAATAAAAGGCATCCAAATTGGAAAGAAAGAGGTAAAATTGTCACTATTTGCAGATGACATGATACTATATACAGAAAGCCCTACAGCCTGCACCCAAAAACTGCTAGAATAAACAAATCATTAAAATCACAGGATACAAAAATCAATATACAGAAATATGTGATGTTTCTATACACTAACAGAAAACTATCAGAAAGAGAAATTAAGAAAACAATTCAATTTACAACTGCATCAAAAAGAATAAAATATCTAGGAATGAATTTAACCAAGGAGGTGAAAACTACACACTGAAAAATATAAAGACACTGATGAAAGAAATTGGAGAAGACAAAATAGGAAGATGTTCCATGCTCACAGATTGGAATAATTAATATTGTCAAAATATCCAGGGTACCCAAAGCAAATCTCAGATTCAAAGCAATACCAAAATTCCAACAGCATATTTCACAGAACTAGAACAAATAATTCTAAAATTTGTATGGAACCTCAAAAGACCCCGAATAGCCAAAACAATCTTGAGAAAGAAGAGCAAAGCTGAATGTATCATGCTCCCTGATTGCAAACTATTCTACAAAACTACAGTCATCAAAACAGCATGGTATTGGCACAGAAACAGACACACAGGTCAATGGAACAGAATTAAGGGCCCAGAAATAAATCCACATACATATAAACAATTAATTTATGACTAAAGAGCAAAGAACATACCATGGAGAAAGGATGGTCTTTTCATTGAATGGTGCTGGGAAAACTAGTCAGCAACATGCAAAAGAATGAAACTAGACCACTACCTTATACCATATAAAAAAATTAACTCAAAATGGATAAGATTCGACTGTAAGACCTGAAATCATAAAATTCCTAAAGCAAAACATAGGTGAAAACCTCACTAATAGCAGTTTTAGCAATGGTTTTGTGGCTCTGACTCTAAAGGCAAGGGAAACAAAAGCAAAAATAAACAAATAGGATTACGTCAAACCAAAAAGCTTCGGCACAGTGAAGGAAACCATCATCAAAACAAAAAGGCAGCCTACTTAATGGGAGAATATCTTTTCAAATCATATATTCAATAAGGGGTTAATGTCTAAAATATATAAAGAACTCACACAACTAGGCAACAACAAAAAAGAAACCACCTGATTAAAAAATGAGCAGAGGGGGGCTTCCCTGGTGGCGCAGTGGTTGAGAGTCCACCTGCCGATGCAGGGGACACGGGTTCATGCCCCGGTCCAGGAGGATTCCACATGCCGCAGAGTGACTGGGCCCGTGAGCCACGGCCGCTGAGCCTGTGCTCCGCAGCGGGAGAGGCCACAACAGTGAGAGGCCCGCGTACCACAAAAAAAAAAAAAAAAAAGGGCAGAGGTCTGTATAGAATTTTTCCCAAAGTCAACATACAGATAGCCAACAGGCACATGAAATGGTGAACAAAATCACTAAGTATCAAGGAAATGCAAATCAAAACCATAATGCTGTATCACCTTATACCTGTTAGAATGGCTATTATCAAAAAGACAAGGAATAACAAATGCTGGAGAGGATGTGGAGACAGGGAATCCCTGTGCACTGTGGTGGAAATATAAATTGTTGCAGCCACTATGAACAACAGCATGGTGTTTCTTCAAAAAAAATTCAGAACTACCATATGACCCAGCTATTCCTGGTATGTATCCAAAGGACATGAAAACACTAATTAGAAAAGATATATGAACCCCTATATTCACTGCAGCATTATTTACAATAGCCAAGATATGAAAACAACTGAAGTGTCCATCAATGAATGAATGCATAAAGAAGATATAAACACAATGGAATACTACTCAGCCATAAAAAATGAAATTCTGTCATTTGCAACAACATGGATGGACCTTGAAGTTATTAGGCTAAGTGAAATAAGTCAGAAACACAAAAAGATAACTACCATCTGATTTCACTCATATATGGAATCTAAAAAAAACTAAACAAACGAACAAAGAAAATAAAAACAAATGCATTGATACAGAGATCAAACTAGTGGTTACCAGAGGGGGAGTGAGTTGGGGAGTACAGGAAATCGGTGAAGGGTGGGAGGTCAACTTTTTGGGGATAGATGGCAATTAGACTTGTGGTGGAGATCCCTTTGTGTATACAGGTGCCAGATTATCATGCTGTGCACCTGAAACTTATATAATATACAAAACAAACAAAAAGAGTTGAGAGCCTCTTCACTCTCTACCCCAGTTGATAAATTGCTGATCTAGGAAGTAGTCTTTGATTTAGGTGGGACTCAGCAGATGCCGGTGGGAGTCCTAACAAGATCTTCGAAAAGCCATGTCAGCATATTAATGGAGTCATTACTGATTCAGCAAGCTTTACTTTGGGTCGAGTTGGAGGCTTCACTTTGATAACCATTTAAAATTTAAAACACACAAGTTTTGCATTTGCACCGCTGGGATTGTCTTCAATAAAACATATTTATTAACCTCTCATGAAGACTTATTCTTTCAATTAATTACTAACAATAGAAATTCAAAGCAATCAATTCTACAGGACGAAATTGAAAGCTAGGGGAATTTAGGACGGTTAGAGGCATCCATGGTCATTAGCAAGCCCCCAGAATGAGAGGCACAGCACTGACATAGACTGCCAGAGTTTGGAATGGTTCTATTAAAAGAAAAGGGAGAAAAAGGAAAAGGGGAAAAAAGAAGGGAAATAAAAGAAGTTCTCCTGCTATTATTATTTATGAATACTGGTATTATCATATTGGATTTTTGGACTGTGGATCATGAAGCTAGACTTCAAGTAGTGAAGAGTTTACCTACTACTTTTTCAGAGTCACTTGATTTAAAGGCTCCTTTTAAATTCAACAAATGCTTCCTGAGTACTTGCTGTATGCCATGCAGTGTGCCCTGCATTGGGGATTTAAAGAAGAACCTCATGGTCAAAATGCCTGCCCCCATTAGCTAACAATCTAGTTGGGGGGCTAGACAGGCAGCAATGACAATGGAGCAGGATAATTCTGAGACAGACAGAGGTGCCCTGTGAGGGCACCTAACTAGACAGGGCGATAGGGTTGACATGGAAATGTAGTCCTTGGGAAATGACTTAAGCTGGGACTTAAAGGCTGAGTAGAAATTAGTTTGGTAAAAGCACAGGGGAAGAAGTTGGGAGGAGGAAGGGCGCTTTAGGCAAATGTGACAGCATGAGACAAAGAGAGCATGGATTCTCTGAGGAAAGGAAAGAAGGTGAGATGATGGTAGGAAGCAGCAGGAGACATACTTAGAAAAATAAATAAGGGGTAAACAGTAAAGAAGCCCCTAGACCACTCAGGGCAGTGGGAAGCCAAGCAAAGATGTGAAAGCAGGGAGCAAAGGGGCAGATTTGCATTTGAGAAGACCTCATTAGGAAGCTGCTGCAGAAATACAGTGAGGGACGGTGGAGTCTGATAGTGTAGTAGTGGGGATAAAACAATTATATGTACATTAGAGGTCTATAGCCTGTAAATCCATACAACCTTGGGCCTAATTAATAAGCATTTAGAATGAGGCATAATACATAGTCACCAGCATTCAGTAAGTATTTGTTGGGAGAACAAACAAATATGCCCGATTAATGAAAACACTTATTATTTAAAGATTTCCTAAAGAGACCTTCAGATCCTTTTTTTTATTCACATAGGCTTTCAGGAAATATATATACTAGGAATTTTTTCAACACATATTTTTCTTGAAGATATCCAAACTAAAGTATCTCTTTTAAAATAGCACGACTCATTTTGTACCATATTATGGGCATTATGCTTGCCTTAATCCAAGAGAAAATGTTTGACCATATTTTGGATTAAAAAGTTATCCGATTTAAATAAGAATTAATTTTCTGTGCCCTTAATTAAAATCGTGATTGATAATAAATGCAAATTAGCACAAATGCAACAAACTACCTGAATACACCTTTGTTCGTGCCCTTTATTTTAATGGAGAATAAATACAGTCCTTCTAGTTGGAAAATTTAAATTTGAAAGAGAAGGAGAAAATTTTAATTTATCAGACAATTACTAGGTGCCAGAAGCAGGGGTGAGATGATTCCTCCAGGAACGCTTTGCCATGGCGCTCCCTACACGAGCCACCTTTCCTAACATGTCGGAGCCCATTTAGAACCACGCTCACTACCACTTTAGCCATGACAGCCACCTTTCTGGTCCCTGAACCACCTAGCTCCCAGCCACCACAGGGACTTTAAGCTTTCTGTTATCCCTACATGGAAAATTATTTCCTAGAACCTCTGCATTTGATTCTTCTCAGCATTTGGTTCTCAGCACAAAGAACAGTCTTCTCTGACAGTTCCATCTTAAGTGGTATCCTTCTGTCCCTCACGTCTACCTTCCCTATTTCATCACACTGGTTTTTTTTTTTTGTTGGAAAACACTTACTTACTGAAAATACCTTACTAAATTATGCATCTCCTTCCTACTTTACTATCTATCGCCCCCCACTCCCAACAGACTGAAAGCTACATGAAGACAGGCATCTTATTTGTCTAGTACAGCACTCTTCCCCTAGCACCTAGGTGATGCCTGAACCATATTAGGTGCTCAAGAAAATATTAAATAAATAAATGTGAACTTTTACAAAGTTGATTTAAAAAAAAAATCCCATTTCATACATGAAGACACTCAGAGAGGTTAAGAAAGTTGCCCAAAGTCACACAGCAAGTAAATGGAAAAATTAGCATTTTGCCCTTAGAGTGTCTTTTCCAAAGCCACTGACGAGGCTGCTGCTGGAGAGGAAGGCAAGTCACACTGGAGCCTAACAGGTGTGCTACATAAAAAAGTGATACTTGTACAATATTAATTGATATGAGATGCAGTGAGATGTGTAAAGCAACCACAGACAAAAACAAAGGAACCGATCTCTGGTTTCACTGCGATGATTATCCCGGGTAAATTACAAAGTACTCAGGAAACTCACTTCTGATCAACAGCACAGAGCACGAAAGGCAGGAGAATCTGTATATTTATTTATATCTCAGTGAGTGTGAAAACTGAAATTTACAGCCTGTCTGGACACCACCTTTTACATTATATTCAAGTTCCTGCTTAGTGGGGTACAGATCTAATTTCAGTCAATGAAGGCTTGTTTTCTTTCAGATTTGCTCATTCATCAAATATTTATCGAGCCCCAATCATGTGGCAGTATTGCACTAAGTGCTGGGGACACAGCAATGAAGCAGTTAGTCATGGTCCCTGCTCCTAGGAGCTAACTTCTTAGTAAAGCAGACAAAAACCCAGAAAATATGCAGTCTAAGTGCTACGGAAGAAATAAAGAGGGCGATGCGTTACAGAATACTGGGAGGACTATAAATTAGACTGTCAGGATGCTCCATGAACAGGTAATGCTTGCTTTTGTTCATTCATGCATTCAACAGACATTTACTGAGCACCTACTAAATGCTTGTTCTAGATCCTGAAAGTTTAGTGGTAATGAATGGAGGGGGGAATCCTTGCATACATCTAGGGGATGACCACTAAGTCAGAGACAGCAAAGGTAAAGGTCTAGAGGTGGGGGAATATCCAGCATACTTGAGGGATATGGAGAAATCTGAGTTTGAGAATGAGAAGGAGTGGTCAGAAGAAAAGTGTCCGAGAGGTAACTGAGGCCGCACTGTGGAGGGCTTCTGAGGTCACTCTAAGGACCGCAGTGAGATCAGAGGCCACTGGAAGGCTGGGAGCAGAGCAGTGACAGATCAGACTGTATCTAGCACCCTCTGGTGGCTGTGCTGAGAACATAAGTACAGATGAAGGAGCTGCGGAAGGAAGAGCATTGCGGGCAGAAAGAGTCGCAAGGGCAAAGCTCTAGAGACAAGAGAGTTTGGCCTTTTCCAGAGACAGAAAGACGCCCAATCACAGAACAGCAGTCAAGAGAGACAGTGGCATGAGATGAGGATTCAGGGAGCAAATCAGGCAGGGCATCTGGATCGCATTATAAATATAAGGAAAGCCACAGATAAAAAATCTTTTTCTAAGAGGAGCCATGCACCTTCGGCAAAGGCTCACCTTCTAATGCTTTTCTTTGCTTCGTTGGTGTCAGCCAACAGTGGGACAGGAAAGTGTGGTTTCTAAGCGTTGACTAAAAAAAAAAATGCCTTAATGTTTTAAAAGCGTGCCAATAGAGTTATAATTACTGAACACACAACCTCATGTGTATTTAAATGACAGATGCAGTGATTACAGTGTTAAAGTCCTTCAGGGATAAAGAACTCTAATACTATCATTCTAGTTCCAAAGAGGGTTTTGTAGTTGGCTGCCTCATCACACTCGCACTCCCAATAAATTTCCTCATTTCTCCACGACTAGTCATACTGGAGCTATCTGTTTTCTGAAATTTAGAAGAAAGAGCTAAGGTCAGTGTAGAAACATTTTTAAGAACTTTAATAAAAAGTTGAGGATTTTTCAACTCTTCCAGACATACCCCCTTCTCCTCCTTTTTAATCTCTACCAAGGACTTATGAGTGAACAAGGGTCCATTTTCCATAGCTTTCATGGAAAACGAGTAATACTGTATTCTGACCACAGCCTCTTTCACGTTAGAAAGCCTGGTTTCATACGCTCAAAGAGCAGTTTCTCTCCGAGGCGTACACTGATGGGGTTCAAACGATTCCTTTTACCAGATATTAACAGCTAATTGTGCAGCCAGCCGTAGTCCCATGCTTGCTGACACCAGGAACGGTCTGTGTGTAGGAATCAGTGCCTGAGGGAAGGCAGAAGTGACACAGCTGAGTTCCGCTGAGCAAGACATGCAGGCTAGGAGGTGAATACGTGGGTATTCATAGCCGGAAGTTGACAGGGGAGATATTTCACCAACATCTATTATCACTCATCCTGGGACAGATCCTGCTCAGCACCTTCAGGAGTTTTATTTCTACAGCATCAATGGGAAAAGAATGGAGCTGCAGAGTCCATGTCCAGGTTAATTTGATTTTAAAGCTGAAGAAGTAATGGCTAATGTTTTAAAAACCAATTTGAAATATGCTTTTCTGATGCTTGAGAATCTTTTGGAATTTCTCTCAAATCATACTGGAAACGAGGAAATGAGGCATCATAGGTGGGATCATGAATTCCCAAAGATGTCCACGTCTTAATCCCTAGAATTTGTGAATATGTTACTTTTCAGGGCAAAAGGGATTTTGCAGATGAGATTCAGATTAAGGACCTTGAGATGGGGACACGATCCTGGGTTAGCTAGCTGGGCTCAATCTAACCCTTTTGTGTGTGTGTGTGTGTGACCTGTAGAATTATGTTTACGGTTGATTCTTTTCTTTGTTTTTCTGGGGTTTTTTTAAAAACATTTTTATTGGAGTATAATTGCTTTACAATGGTGTGTTAGTTTCTGCTTTATAACAAAGTGAATCAGTTATACATATACACATATCCCCCATAGCTCTTCCCTCTTGCATCTCCCTCCCTCCCACCCTCCCTATCCCACCCTTCTAGCTAGTCACAAAGCACCGACCTGATCTCCCTATGCTATGCAACTGCTTCCCACTAGCTATCTATTTTACATTTGGTAGTGTATATATGTCCATGCCACTCTCTCACTCTGTCCCAACTTACCCTTCCCCCTCCCCACGTCCTCAAGTCCATTCTCTAGTAGGTCTGCATCTTTATTCTCGTCTTGCCCTTAGGTTCTTCCTGACTTTTTTTTTTATTGATTCCATATATATGTGTTAGCATACGGTATTTGTTTTTCTCTTTCTGACTTACTTCCCTCTGTATGACAGACTCTAGGTCCATCCACCTCACTACAAATAACTCAATTTTGTTTCTTTTTATGGCTGAGTAATATTCCATTGTATGTATGTGCCACATCTTCTTTATCCATTCATCTGTCGATGGACACTTAGGTTGCTTCCATGTCCTGGCTGCTGTAAATAGAGCTGCAATGAACATTGTGGTACATGACTCTTTTTGAATAATGGTTTTCTCAGGGTATTTGCCCAGTAGTGGGATTGCTGGGTCGTACGGTAGTTCTATTTTTAGTTTTTTAAGGTACCTCCATACTGTTCTCCACAGTGGCTGTATCAACTTACATTCCTACCAACAATGCAAGAGTGTTCCCTTTTCTCCACACCCTCTCCAGCATTTATTGTTTCTAGATTTTTTGATGATGCCCATTCTGACCAGTGTGAGATGATACCTCATTGTAGTTCTGGCTTGCATTTCTCTAATGATTAATGATGTTGAGCATTCTTTCATCTGTTTGTTGGCCATCTGTATATCTTCTTTGGAGAAATGTCTATTTAGCTCTTCTGCCCATTTTTGGATTGGGTTGTTTGGTTTTTTGATATTGAGCTGCATGAGCTGCTTGTAAGTTTTGGAGATTAATCCTTTGTCAGCTGCTTCATTTGCAAATATTTTCTCCCATTCTGAGGGTTGTCTTTTCGTCTTGTTTATGGTTTCCTTTGCTGTGCAAAAGCTTTTAAATTTCATTAGGTCCCATTTATTTTTGTTTTTATTTCCATTTCTCTAGGAGGTGGGTCAAAAAGGATCTTGCTGTGCTTTATGTCAGAGTGTTCTGCCTATGTTTTCCTCTAAGAGTTTGCTAGTGTCTGGCCTTACATTTAGGTCTTTAATCCATTTTGAGTTTACTTTTGTGTATGGTGTTAGGAACTGTTCTAATTTCATTCTTTTACATGTAGCTGTCCACTTTTCCCAGCACCACTTACTGAAGAGACGGTCTTTTCTCCATTGTATATTCTTGCCTCCTTTATCAAAGAGAAGGTGACCATATATGCATGGGTTTATACCTCTGGGCTTTCTATCCTGTTCCATTGATCTATATTTCTGTTTTGTGCCAGTACCATACTGTCTTGATTACTGTAGCTTTGTAGTATAGTCTGAAGTCAGGGAGCCTGATTTCTCCAGCTCTGTTTTTCTGTCTCAAGATTGCTTTGGCTATTTGGGGTCTTTTGTGTTTCCATACAAATTGTAAAATTTTTTTGTTCTAGTTCTGTGAAAAATGCCAGTGGTAGTTTGATAGGGATTGCATTGAATCTGTAGATTGCTTTGGGTAGTAGAGTCATTTTCACAATGTTGATTCTTCCAATCCAAGAACATGGTATATCTCTCCATCTATTTGTATCATCTTAATTTCTTTCACCAGTGTCTAATAATTTTCTGCATACAGGTCTTTTGTCTCCTTAGGTACGTTTATTCCTAGATATTCTTTTTGTTGCAATGGTAAATGGGAGTGTTTCCTTAATTTCACTTTCAGATTTTTCATCATTAGTGTATAGGAATGCAAGAGATTTCTGTGCATTAATTCTGCATCCTGCTACTTTACCAAATTCATTGATTAGCTCTAGTAGTTTTCTGGTAGCATCTTTAGGATTGTCTATGTATAGTATCATGTCATCTGCAAACAGTGACAGCTTTACTTCTTTTCCAATTTGGATTCATTTCTTTTTCTTCTCTGATTGCTGTGGCTAAAACTTCCAAAATTATGTTGAATAATAGTGGTGAAAGTGGGCAACCTTGTTTTGTTCCTGATCTTAGTGGAAATGGTTTCAGTTTTTCACCACTGAGGATGATGTTGACTGGGTTTGTCATATATGGCCTTTATTATGTTGAGGTAAGTTCCCTCTATGCCTACTTTCTGGAGAGTTTTTATCATAAATGGGTGTTGAATTTTGTCAAAAGCTTTCTCTGCATCTATTGAGATGATCATATGGTTTCTCTCCTTCAATTTGTTAACGTGGTGTATCACATTGATTGATTTGCGTATATTGAAGAATCCTTGCATTCCTGGGATAAACCCCACTTGATCATGGTGTATGATCCTTTTAATGTGCTCTTGGATTCTGTTTGCTAGTATTTTGTTGAGGATTTTTGCATCTATGTTCATCAGTGATATTGGCCTGTAGTTTTCTTTTTTCGTGACATCTTTGTCTGGTTTTGGTATCAGGGTGATGGTGGCCTCGTAGAATGAGTTTGGGAGTGTTCCTCCCTCTGCTATATTTTGGAAGAGTTTGAGAAGGATAGGTGTTAGCTCTTCTCTAAATGTTTGATAGAATTCGCCTGTGAAGCCATCTGGTCCTGAGCTTTTCAATCTAATCCTTGAATCCCTATAAATGAAGAAACTTTCTGGGCTATGGTGAGAGGGAAATGTGACAATGAAAGCACGATCAGAGAGACACAGCACTGGTAATCTTCGAAGCTGGAGGAAGGGGCCATGAACCAAGGAGTGTGGGCAGCCTCTAGAGGCTAGAAAAAGCAAGGGACAGATTCTCTCCTGGAACCTCCAGAAAGAAATGCAACCCTGGTTTTATCCCAGTGAAACTCATGTCGGACTTCTGATCTCCATAACCATACGATAATAAATTTGTGTTGTTTCAAGTCATCTTTGTGGTACTCTGCTATGGTAGCGATAGAAAAATGAATACATAGGGATTTAAGTGGCATTTGATAGAAAATTAAACCACTAAAAAAAATTTTCAACATTCTTTTCAAGCGATATTACTTTTTTTTAAACCTGCAAAATGGTGATAGCTGATTATATTAACTGAATTTTCTGCAAATGGAAATGGGGATTAGGTATAACATCAAGCTAATGAATGACTGAAGGACAAAAGGTCCTAAGGTTTTTAATCCCTAATACTATAGTAAGTAGGATCAAAGGAGAGATGAGATATAAGGTTTCTCCTGGAAAATTAAGTAATTGGGCTACTAGAAGGCAGGGATTTTATTATGCTAAACACACATGCCTATTTCCTAATAAGCTGCCATTTGTAACAGATTACTGCAGATTTCATTACAGCACAGCACATACCCAATTCCTCCCCTGCAAGGCCCCTCCAGGTCCACTCTGGAGTGATGCATATTCCATTCATGTAACTAAGGAAACTGAAAGCTTCAGTATAACACGTAAACAATAATAAATTCTCCCCTTATTCCTCTGGGCTTCTACTTTCACTCAAAAGCTCTGATGTCAGCCCAACACCTCTACTTAAATTATGTCCTTGCATTCAACCAGGGAGCATACATTATTTGGGCTCATTGAACCAGGGAGCATACATTATTTGGGCTCTCTTCTGAATACATCTTCTAAGAAGATGCACTTAAATAAATGCAATATTTCAGAGTGAAAAAAATGCAAGTGAATGGAATCCTTTTACAAACAAAGCAATCAGATGTGAGCATCCGCTGTAACTACTCACTTATAACTGGGGTGGGGAGAATCACTTAAGTATCAACAATAAATTCAGTTCAACAAACGTACTGAGTGCCTATCAGGGAAATGGCTGTATTAGCATCCTGGCATACTGATGAGACATTAGACTTTTGTCATTCTTACTGCTAGAGATGGTATGAAGGAACCATGGACTAGACCATTCTTTGATTTCTCACTGCCTGAACCATCAAGATGATGTACTCTCTCTCAGGATGCAATCTTTCATGCCTCCACATTTTTGTTCAAATGCATGGCTAGGTTTTGTGTTTGATTGTGTGTGTGTGTGTGTTTAAACAATTGAAGGTCGACTGTGTCTACTTTTTTTCAAGTAGATACTGTGGCATATCCTACCAGAGTAATTAGCATGAAATGCTAGGTTAGTAGTTTCCCATACTATACTTTGCAGAACATTTATAAGTTACAAAGTTATTTCTAGGAAAATTGGCTTTGGCAATGGTTTCCTCTTTTATTAAATACCAGAAACATTCTGCAGTAAAGAAACCTATTTGCATTTTGGGGTCACAGAACTTCCCCAATTTATGGCGACATGGAACCACCCTTCCCAAACCACATCTCCTTCCATGCACCCTGCCCCGCAAATGTCATTACCCTGTGGCAGGCTGGTGGAATGGAGTTTAGAAAATGCCTTTGTAGAGCAGGGTTTCTCAACCTGGACACTCTTGACATCTTGGGCTGGGTAATTCTTTGTTGGAGGTGGGGACTATCTTGTGCATTGTGGGGTGTGTGGCAGCATCTCTGGATTCTCTCCACTAGATGCAGGTAGCACCCCCCCCCCCAAATTGTGTGAAACAAAAATGTCTGCAGACAATGCCAGAGCCCTTTGGGGGGCAAAACCACCCCTGGTTGAGAATCACTGTTCTAGAGGGTCTGCTCAGTCCCTGAGAAAACTATCTTTTGTGTACTTTATTGCACATATTCTGGTTATTTAGATTCCCCTTCTTCTTGCCATTAACCCTACGCCCAGCCATCATCCAGGGCTTAGGCTGCTTACTGTCTGTCATTCCATTCTTATTCTCAGTTCATCAAACATTCATTTTACCTTTCACCTCCTCAGAAACACATTCTTTCCCCTTGGAAACACAATTCAAGCTGTTCGAGGACTACTGCTGCTCTCCAGGACCCTCTGAGCTCAAACCCTTAGGAATTTTCCTTACATCTTAGTGTTGCCCTAAAAATCTCAATACTTGACAGCACCAAAGAGCTGTCCTCTCTATCTAGTCCTTTGTGATAAGTCACTGAGACCAAGGGTATTGACCGAAGACAAGAACTTGGTCCAGAGGGACCTTCACAAGTGTGCAGGCCAATCCATTTCAAAAAGTGTTTCCATTCTAAAATTTACCTTGAAAGGTGATGCATGTCTTATTAGGAATGGGATCTCCTCTCTGCCAAATGATTTCTTTCATCTGTTCTGCTTTAATTACATTCCCAACCCGTCTTTGTTTTTGGGTAGGATTCTTTTCATCCTTCTTTTATTTATATACACTTTGATATCTAAAAAAGCATCTATAACACACGGGCTGAGTTCAAAATCTGGTTTAGTTGTACACTTGAAAGGTGTAAAATCTAGAAACAATCGTCAACATTTCTTTGGGGCATGTGTGTCTCTGGGATTGTGCTAGGTGCTTTACATATTTTTACATGTCTCTAATTCACACACACACAAAAAGCTGAAAAACTGCTGTTAGTATCACCTTTGGGCCGATGAGGAAACTGAAGCTCAGAAAGGTTAAATGAAATGTCAAAGGTCTCAAAACTGGTAAATTCTGAAGCAGAAAAATATATAAAACTGAACCATTGATTCAAACTAGCCTTTCTTAACCGGAACCCACCTTGTTGTGCTTGGAAATTGGTGTCTCTTTATTTGTGTGAGTCCTGATCTATGGTAGGACCTCAAAACCCTTATTCTTTCAACCACACAATGGATAAAATAATTTGGATATCAAACCCCAGCCAACCTGTCTTTGAATTACATATTTGACTTTGCTCCCTTTTAGTCCCAGAGGGTTATACAGGCTCTGTGCTTTTCTACACTACCAATGTTCATCCAGAATTTGTTCATCCCAGGAGGTTTTTCAAACCTCTTTAATATACACTGTCTCTGGCAAGGCAGAAAGGACAGGGGTGACTACCCTGTTTTAGAGATGCAGACACTGAGCCACAGAGAAGCTGTGACTTGCCCTGGAACCGGCTCTTCTGTGAGTAGCCCATGAACAGGTCTCAATGTGTCAGACAATAAGCCTAGCAATGATCATACAACATAGATTGAGGTGAGGTCCTCAGAGCTGGATCGTTCCACAGCAACAGAGAGAGGGATGGAGGACATGTAAAAAAAACAAAACATACACACACACACACGCACACTAGAACAAACTGGATGATGGTTTTCCCGCATTTGACTCTGCAAAGAGAGTTGAAGTTTCCCACATTATGTTGAAGGAAGCGGTGTGTGTTGGATTCAGGAAATAACTATTACAGTATATCTAAAACCTAATTCATATTTGGATGCAGATATTCAGAATTTCAGAACAGCAAAACCTTTAGAAATCACCTATTTAAAATTAAAACTCCCTTGCAAATTATCAGGGCTAAACTCTCAAAAGAAAAGTCAGGGTGTTTAACACATGTAGAACAACTCACTGTAATTCCAACTCAAAGGACACTGAACAAAAGTCTGGTTTGCTTTTCCCAAAAGTCCACTTTGGGGCAGTACCTGGGAGCAAATCTATATAGTTTCTCTGCCACAGCGATTCTGGTCTTTGTTTATTTTAATCCCCATTTTGCAGGTTTAGAAACTGAGGCTCAGAGAAGCGGATCCAAGGGCATAAGTCTGTCAGTGATGTAGCTTTGATTATGACTGACAGATGATTCCAAAGACCATGCTCTTTCCTTTTGCTATAATTCCTTTCAACCAGAAAGGGAAAATACTACTTCCTCAAGAAGGAGGAAAATATCTTTATATTTTAAGCACCAGTGAAATCTCAAAAGAGATGGATGGTGTAAAAACTATACGATTCTCGAGAAAATTAATAAGCACTCAAGGAGGCAAAGAATTCAGAACATGACGTGTGTGCCACTGAAATCATTCAAATACAACTCTTGGGTTATTTCAGAATATTTGAGAATATGTCCAATCTATTTCTAAGCCATCTTGCTTTGAGACTTTAAAACTGAGGAGGTAGAAGGGGTCACTTTATAGCCAAGGATGAAGCACTCAAAATACTGAGTTGAAAGCCAAGCTGAAGAAAGCAGGTTAGTGTGGTCTTGGTAGTGCTAGAAAATGTACAAAGGCTGAGGAAAGATGCTTTATGTAAAGTTTACCAACTTGGGAAAAAAAGGTAACAAAAAAGACTTAAGATTGATATTTTTCCTTCAGATTTCTGTAATGGCTTGCCTCAGAAAACTGAGCTTACCCAGCTCCCAAAAACTACCACTTAGTAACCATTTAGGCTGCTCAGACTTGCATAAAGCCAAAGCTTGTATTTTATTTTTGTCAGTTTTACTGGAAGCCATTCATTTCATTTATTAAAAGCATAAATAAAACACACTTTTTTAAAAAAAAAAAAAGAAAGAAGTGACTTTCTGAGCTTCTTGACCTTGGCTCATTACACATTCTACTGGTCTCCCTACCCAAAGGCCACCATCTGGAAGTTATGTAAATATTAACAATAAAAGCCAATGAGTGAATCTGCTGTTAATTCCAACTGACATTAACCCATTGCTGACTAACACGTCAATCTTGGTCATTAACTCTCAGATGAAAGGCACAGGAGTGATGCATATTTCACAGGCATGGCACAACAAGGGGAGCCGGGTGGCATTCAAGGAGATGAAAGCTGAAGTCTACAGATTAGCAGATTGCTGAAGGAGGCATGAATGTTAAAGAGGCGCCTCGGGATCCTTCAAAATACAGCTTCCCGGTCATCATCAACCCTCAGGTGACTTGTTTTCAAGCCTTCCTGACAGCAGTCACTGTTGCTACAACAAAGGACCTCTCCAGGTTCCTGTGCTCCTGGGCTGATGTGGGATGAGTGGGCGATGACGTTCCTCAGTGACCCTGAAGAGCCTCGGGCTCCGAGCAACGGCGGGAAGGATCATACCTTCCCTCTAAACTCTGTCTCTTTTGTCTGTGATGGCAGCAAGCAAAGTGTGCCTAATTGCTCAACTTCCACCGTCCCTCTCCTTGAAAGCCCCATTTGAAATATATTCAGTTGCTTCAGATATAATTAGAAAACTTAAAAATTCCCCAAGGATGGAAGCATTCTAAAATAACTGACACCCCGAATCGAAGTGGACCCCTCCTGTGTCCAAAACAAATATGAGAAGGTGACAAGAAGGTATTTTGCATTCAGCAGGTCACATGACCTCTGTAAAATGAGAACCTAAAGAGGGAAGTTTTGAACCCACTACTTTTTTTCCTTTTCTACTCCGAATTTTTTTTCTCTGTCATTTTGATTCCAAAGATCGGACCCCATCATTCACTCTGGATGAATGGGTTCTGTATGAAAAGGTATATGAAGTTGATTAAGAAATTAAATTGGCTTAAGCTTACTGCTCCCAGGAAATATTTTCTCAATAAAAATTTATCAATCTTGGGACAATTCTGTTGAAAATATCTGTGTCCATAAGTGTACAGTCAAAGCACCCTAGAAGACAAAGCAATGAAAATGATATTTTAATTCTACTGCTTTAAATCCTTCAATGGCTCATTGTGGATTCAATGGCCTCTCTAGCCCCCTCTCCATCTGGGCCTCAGCAAGCAGCACACGTTACCTACCCCCACATACAGACTTCTTGAAAAATCCCCAAAGAAACAGGTGGTCACTAATATATATGTATTAGTGTGCGGACCTGTAATTCCAGCTAAATTAATTTGACTAACCCTCTTCTTTCTCCTAAGATGTAGTTTAAAGGGTATCTTCTTGGGCCAACTCCGCCAAGTCAGCCTCCTTCCTAGTGTCCCTTCTCTAGCCTCACTATCCCTTGTCCACATATTACGTACTACAGATTCTCTACAATATGAACTTTCCTGTCTCCTCCTTCCAAGATCATGAGATCTTTGAGGTCGGGGCTATGTCCTGTTACCTTGGCATCCTTAGAGCCTAACACTAAAATGAATATAAAGTAGGTACTCATTGTTCTATTAACAATAAAGAGTATGTTGCTTAGAAATCATGTACAGAAAGTGTTTAGGTAATTGTATACATCGGGACTTCAGGGCTTTTTAAGCTAACACTAGAAGTCCTACCTATGCTGCGTTTTCAGGCCCCACCAACCTTGGGGACAAAAGTGTCAGTGTAAGGCTGTGGAGATAGCCCCAGTGACGTGAATTTGGGGGCAGTGTCTGGGTTGGGGATGGTAGGCAACAGACTGGGAAAATACTGCTAGAATCTCATGGGATTTGAGCTGGTAGATGTTTCCTCTATTGTGCTAGTAAATCCTCCTAAGCAGTGTATTCACTGTCCACTTTTCTTACAGAAGTCAGTTCCTCTCACTTGTCTGTTGTTCAGGAGCCTCCCTGGCAGGGGTTTGTTGACCTGAAAGCTGACAGATCACAGAATCCTGAGCTCAGAGGCCTGGGAAGCCCAAGTCTACCCGTAACAAGAAAGACAGGAGTCAATAAACTCAGAGCATTCAACTAAGAGACACGATCCTCTTCCTCCTCTTGTTTCCAATCTTTTCCACAGTGACTTAGCAGAGGTCGGACCCAGTGTGCCCTCTCTCAATGCATGAAACAAAAGCACAAGAGCAGAGATAAGATCTACAGGGCATGATGAAGCCACCTCCAATCCCTGCCACTTCTTGCCCCAGCAGGAGAAACAACTTTCAACGCCTCTCTCATCAGTCTATCGCAAAGAACCCTGGAACACCGGGGAAGTGCTGGGATGTGAAAACCAACATCCCCCACAAAGAAGTAATCAGGGAAAGTGGTAGAAAACACTTGCAAATCCCTGTGTGTGCTGACACCCTGGATCTAGGGAAGGATGCTGTGGGAAGCTCTCAGTTCCGTGTCCCTCACTTATTACAACACAGACAGCCCAAGTCAGAAGGCAAGGCCAAGGTGACCCTCGTTTCTTCAGGATTAAGCTTCAATGATTTGATGTTTCTTCTGCTTAGGCGGGTTATGAAAACTTCCATAACTGGTGCGTAGGACTGTTCAGTGATCTTGTAACAAGAGAAATCCAGGCCTCATCTGTAGAAATATCATATTCTGAACAGCAATGATTTATACAATAACCTCAAAAGAGTCTCAATATTGGGGGCATTGAGGAGAAAACTATCACTTCACACTGGTCAGAATGGCCATCATCAAGAAGTCTACAAACACTAAATGGAGAGGGTGTGGAGAAAAGGGAACCTTCCCACACTGTTGGTGGCAATGTAAATTGACACAGCCTCTATGGAGAACAGTATGGAGGTTCCTCAAAACACTAAAAATTAGAGTTGCCATATGATCCAGCAATCCCATTCCTGGGCATGTATCCAGAGAAAACCACAACTCGAAAAGATACATGCACCCCGCTCTTCACTGCAACATTATTCACAATAGCCAGGACATGGAAGCAACCTAAATGTCCAGCGACAGAGAAATGGATAAAGAAGATGTGGTACATATATACAGTGGAATACCATTCGGCCATAAAAAGAGTGAAATAATGCCATTTGCAGCAACACGGATGGATCTAGAGATTATTATATTAAGTGAGGTAGGACAAAGACAAATACCATATGATATCACATGTGGAATACAAAAAGATGATACAAATGAACTTATTTACAAAACACTTTACCACTGGTGGTCCAGTGGTAAAGAATCCACCTTAGAACACAGGGGACATGGGTTCGATCCCTGGTCGGGGAACTAAGATCCCACAGGCCAAGGGGCAACTAGGCCCTCGCGGCACAACTACTGAGCTTGCGTGCCTCAACTAGAGCCCGCTTGCCGCAACCTACAGAACCCACGTGCCCTGGAGCCTGCACGCCACAACTAGAGAGAAGCCCATGCAGCAAAGAAAGATCCTGCATGCCTCAACAAAGATCTCATGTGCCGCAACTAAGACCTGATATAGCCAAAAAGTAAATAAATAAAAAAGAAAGTAAAGATTAAAAAAAACAACAACAGACTCACAGACTTAAAAAACAAACTTATGGTTACCAAAGGGGAAAAGGGGCAGGGAGGGATAAATTAGGAGTTTGGGATTAACACATACACACTACTATATATAAAATAGATAATCAACAAGGACCTACTACAGCACAGGGAACTCTACTCAGTATTCTGTAATAACCTATATGGGAAAAGAATCTGAAAAACAATGAATACATGTATATGTATAATTGAATCACCTTGCTGTACACCTGGAACTAACACAACTTTGTAAGTCAACTATACCCCAATATAAAATTAAAAATTTAAAAAAAAGGGAACAAAGGAAAACGTTTAGGCGGAAGAGGTAAGAGGAAAAGGGCTTTGGAGCTGTGTGCATGTGTGTTCATGCAAATGCAGATGTATGCATCTACATGCATGTGTACTACACACACATATATGTGTGTGCATGTGGGTGTGCACGCATACGTGTGTCGTGTGTATTGCACACATGCATGCATATGTGCACACATGTACACGATACTCATGTGTATGTGTGTGTATACATGTATATTTGCCTGCGAGTGCATGTGTGTGTGTGCCCGTGTTTGTGTGTGCACGCCTATAGCTGTGTGTGTGCTTAGTCTATGAGATCAGTACCCCATGCGCAAGCTAGTAAAGTGATTCGCCAGGAAGAGAGTACCAGCCAAATTAAATAGGAAGCTGGAACTAGAGGTCTTTCAGCCAGCTGTGGCACAGAAACCCAAAGGCAGTACTACAGGATGGTAGTAACAAGTAGCTTTCTGACTTCTAGGCTGTCGATTTGGTACCTCTCACCAGCTAAGGCTATTTTAGAAGAGAGAGAAAACCAGAATCTCCATGGGAAGATAGAAAACATGGCAGAGGCTCAGGGAGTTCAAGGCATTCTAATAAACATTCACTGAACATTTCAAACACTATCCTTTTACAAATGCTGTTAAAATATATAAATGTATACATACATGTATACAAAACTATATATATCCATATAGCAGCACTAACTGTGAGCCTATGAGACGGCAAAATACTTTTGCCCAGACTAAGTCTTAGGCTTAATTTGTGCAATCAGATGCTTCCAGCAGGAAGACACTAAAATCCAGAGCTAGAGTGATTTTATCATTTAATAAGAGAAACATGCACACGCGAACACATACGGCTGTTTGCTGAGAAATATTCTGTCATTTTAGAGCAAATAAATTGTTTTCTCCACTAAACTCCTACTGGGGTAGAACACTGAAAATTGTGTCCTAATTTGCTTATGTCTAGATTCATGTTTTATTCCATATTCAAAAACAGCCTCCTAAGTTATGGGCTTTTCTTTCCTCATGGTGCTTCAGTCTTTACTGAAGGTATGTTTATGTTTTCGAAAAAGATCATCGAGC
The DNA here is from genome assembly GCF_005190385.1 of Monodon monoceros. NCBI lineage: Eukaryota > Metazoa > Chordata > Mammalia > Artiodactyla > Monodontidae > Monodon > Monodon monoceros. The sequence goes on along the minus strand of NW_021703768.1, from coordinate 142,727,001 downwards.
AAAGCCATCAAAAAACAATTCTCAACCTAAGAGAGAAATGGCTATCATGGGTCTCAGATACTACTTCCCTGTAAAACAAAAAATACAGCAAAATTTTTAACAGAGGGCACTGTGGACTAAGAATTTTCTAACTGACCAAGTTAGAGTTAGCTGCAAGCACTAGGTAAAAAGAAGCATAATTCTAGGAATAAAACTTACTGTATCATATTATTTATAAAATCCAATTTTTCTACACATTTGCACATTCACATTTCTGACATCAGGATTAAATTTGCATTTATGCACTTAATTTCCCTCAAATCCCTTTTTTAAAAAAATCTTAAAAATGGTGGCATCTTAATACTTGTTAATATATAGTAAAAGACCTAGTTATTGAGATATTAATGACTTTTGCCTTTCTTTACTTGTTAAACTTATTTTTTGTCTGGTAATTTCACTGGCTGAGGCTTAGAAACGGAAACAAAACATCATTTTGGGGCTAATTAAAATCTAGTTGATTGGAGGTGAACCTACTTCGCCCTGACCCGGGGTAAGGATGAAGAAAGTTGAGATCCTCTCATAGTTTGTTGTGGGATGACAGAAGCTCTGCTAATGATGACAATATTATATTTTTTAATAGAGAGGATAAATAACTTTACCTGAATTTGCATGGTGCACACATTTTAAATAATGTATTAAAAATAGCTTGTACACAATTGATCAATTTCAGTTGGTGGCAAGAAGAGAAACAACCTCTTTTTCTGAAATAAGAGTGGAGACAGGAGAACGGATCGTAATGAATGTGGAGGTGTGGGCAGCTAAGTTGAGCAACCTCAACTTACACGACCTTGATTCCTAAGTCAGTGGCAAAGTTACTTCACCTTGCAAAGAGCAGGTGTCTGGATAGGGTCTAAGGAGAGGGGCTCAGTGTAGAACAGGAGGGGGAGGTTGATGGAAGAAGAAGGAAAGGATAAGGGTGAGTGAGAGCACTAAACCCAGCTGCTTTTTGCAGGGATCAGTGCATGACTTTCCATGAGCTGGCACACGGTAAATGGACAGTTAAGTTTGATCCAAGGAAAGCGACTGGCAAGGTGGGTACGGTGGAAAGGTCAGGGGACAAAGGGACTGCAGGAACTGTAAAACAGGTGGAAATATTGGCCAAGGGGCCCAGGCCAGGAGGGCTGGAGTGACTGACTAGCCACAGAATATGGAAGGGCCAAGGGTCTGGAGAGTGATGGTGGCAAATGACTGGTTTCCAGGTGATGGATTTCAGTTGGAATGAATATCAAAGGCCCTTTTCAAAAATGAACAAAATCCAGTCCTTCTGCATCCACCATCCTAGACATCCAGGCTCAAAACATGGTAGCTATCCTGGGCGAATTCTTCTCCCTTATTCCCTGAACCTGGTCCACGACGTAGTCTGGATAATTATACATCCTAAATATTTCTGACCTGTCTCCTTCCTTTTCATCACTATTACCATTGGGATGGTGGTTAATTACTAAAGTTTGTTGTCAGAGTGACCTGGATTTAAATATTGCCTTTACCTGGCCAAAAGTCTCATAGCCAATAAGTGGCAATCTCTCTCTCTCAGCCTCAGCTTTCTCACCTGCAATAATAGTACCTGACATGATAGGTCTTTTCTAGAGACTGAATAAGATGGCCCATGGAAGATATCTAGCACAGTAGCTGGCACATAAGAAATGTTAATATCTATTTGTTGAAGTCATGAATATTCATGTTATTCTGCTTTAGTTTAGCTCTCCATCTTTCCCCTAGATCACTGCAATAGTTACTTAACTAGTCTCCCTGTCTCCCAAATCGTCTTCCTCTCAGATCCATTTTCCAGCTATCTGCCGGGTGATCTATATAAAACACAAGTTTGGTGGTATCACTCCTCAGCTTAAAATCTTTCCATGGTTTCCCAATGTCCTTAGATTAATGTCTGGATTTATGAACCGGGCCAGCAAAGTTCTTTGAAGTGTGCCCTTTGCTCCCTCCCTACTGCTTTTCTCTCTTTACCTCTTTATGCTTTAGCAACTCCAGGCTACCCTTCCCAGAACATACACCATATTATTTCTCACCGTCCTGTCTCCGTCCACGTTATCCCTCCCACTGTGAATGGCCTGCTCACCCATCCTTCATCCGGCCACTTCTTATTCTGCCTTTCAGAGCCATCCCAGGCATCTACTCCTCTGGGAAGACTTCCTGTCATTCTCCTTTCCTGGGTTAGTAAGTGGTCTCTGGGCTCCATGATCACCATTCACAAGGGCTTAACTTTTCTCGGTTTGTGTGTCTGTGTTTCCCATGAGACTGAAAGCTACCTGAGAACAAGGGCTCTTCCAGTAGCTGGCATAGTATGCATTCACTAAGCGTGTTGTATGTGTATAAATGCATACACATACCTATACATATATATACACACACACATACACAGGCTCTTTTGAATTTCAGGTTCCAAAGAAGTGAAATTATAATCAGTTTCTCTCACTGCTCTCATTTATTTTTTTATGTTCTTCTACCATTCACTTTCACCTCCATAAGTAGATCTTTTGGGGGCTGTGCCTGATTCCAAATGATTCTCCTTCATTTATCCACAGGCTTGGGAACCCTGAGCCTTATTTCACTCCATAACTTTGCCCTCTTTGCTAGAGTTTATTGGACCAGATGTGGATGCTTGACCAAGCTGGACCAAGAAGAGTCTCCCTCACTCTCTCTCTCTCTCTTGAATTCTTTCTCTCACTCTCTCTCATTCTAATATTTTGAACTACTAAAAATCAGAGGCAATTTCTCAAAGGGGGTGGAGGGTATAAAACTTTGGGGTGTTGGCAGCCATGTCCTGCCATGTGAACCATGGAACAAGAAAAATGGGTCTGCAGAGAGAGGAGAGTGAGGAAGATATGCAAAGACAAAGATATTCTTAGAGAGGGAGAGAGAGAGAGAGCTAGCACACGCAAGCTAAATCAGTTTTCCATTTGTTCTAGCTGCCTTATTTGCAAGAACAAGTACGCACCCATTGGACCAGCCTCATGGATGGCTCCCATCTCTTCTAACTTTCACTGTAGTTTTACTGTTCTATTTATAAGTGTGTGGCCATCACAGTTAAGTATATATTTGTACTCTACAATGAATACCCAGCTGTCAGGAATGAGACAACATGTTTAGAATCCAAAATGGCCTGGATGCACTGGAGGGATTATATGAAATGAAATTCAAATAAGATAGATACAAAAAATTACACTTAGGAAAGGAAAAATAAATTCTATAAAACCTAAATAGGAAAGTGCTGGGGAGAAAATGAGAGTAGAAGATCAAATAACCTGGGGATTAGAGGAGGCCACACAGTGAACCCAAGTCGGCAGAGACAGGAACTACAAAGCAGAAAGTGGCTCAGTCGAGGATGTATGTACCAGGGGGAAGGAGAGAGGGGAGAAGTGCCCCCGCTCTGCTCACCCCTGAGAGTTCTCATGTAGTTTTGGAGGCTGCCCCTGGATTCAAATGTCAACACTGTCATCGTCAGGGAGGGCTGTGCTGGACAGACAGTTTGAAGCATAAGCTAGATTTAGGAAGAAGGGAAGTGTGTTCAACATGCCCATTTAATGAAAGAGAAAGAATGCTTTGGCAAAGCTTCTTAGCAGATATAAAAATAGACAATTTGTATGGAAAGGGAAATCATGTATTTTGCCTTCTTGTATTGCTAATCTAGACTTCCGGTGTGCTTTACATTCTCTAAAAAGCTCTGACATACACAGTATGAGTCAATGTAGGCAACCAACCTTGCTTTTTGGGGCGCCACACAGTAAAAGTGTATTTCTTGTTCATGGCAGGACAAAGCAGGTTGGAAGGCAAAAGTGGGAGGGGCCGGGGGAGGCCTCTGATCCATGCGGTCATTCAGGGACTCAGGCCCCTTCTCGTGTCCACACTCCCTTCTAGGTTTTCTGACCCAAGTCCTCTCCATTCCTTCTGCCAGTGCACAGAGAAACAGGATGGAGAATCCCGTGTGGATTTATTTTCTGTGTCTGGAAATGATGTCATTTGTATACACACATTCCCTTCCTCCAGAACTCAGGGACAGGGAGACACCTAACGTCAAGGGAGGCTGAAATTGCATTTTCATTGTCTGCCCAAGAGGGAAAGGGGCAACAGGTCGATAATAATTAGCCAGTATCTGACACCTATATTGTGCAATTTCACCCTTACAATGACCTCTTAAAAGTGCATATACAATTATTTTAGATAATTTGGTACATACATATATAAGTATGTCTATATAATACAGTACATCTTTCTTCCTCTCTCTCCCCCTCCCCCACCTTGTGGCAGAAAGTACTCTTCAATTGTGGCAATTCTTTTATGTTTTTTTAAATTGAACCCAGATACTATGATATCATAATCTTCTTAAATCAACACCTTAGGCAGCTACTATCAATCGACAGGAATCAGAATTTTAGATAAAATCTGTTTGTCTTTCCAACCCTACACTGTATCTCTCAACATCAACAAGTTAAAATACATAGAGACAGCAAGAAAGTCCTGATCATATTCACTGAGCAGAGAAACGGCTGGACCAGAAAACCGAGCAACACCCACTCCTTTTCACTTTGGTAAACTGTAGCTAACATTCTGACTTTCCATGTGTCTGAATACCATTTCCCTAATTGATGGGGAGTCTCTACTAATCAGAGCTACTTAAAGACCTTTATCAGAGCTTGGAGGCTTCTGAAGAGAAACCGTTTTCTGATGGAATACAGAGTTCGACTGACCAGGACTGTACTCAGGGTGCAGGCACTGGGTTCCAGGATTTCTAGAAGTTTATCATGTACAATTCATGCTGTCAATTCTGATGTATTTTTAATAACACCTCTATGCATTATGAGTCTAAGTCATTGCTAAGTGTTAGAGCAGAGGATATACTTGGTGAACTACCCTGAACAGGATGAATTAATTCTAATGGAGTCTTAGGAAAATCCACACTTCCCCTCCTCACCACAGCCAGTAAACACTAAGCCTTGCCATTCATCATCCTTTAATCTTCAAATTCAGAAGCAAATTACTACAGAGGTAGATAAATTGTAGGGAGCATGCCAAAGAGAGCCAAAGGCAGTCACAAATATTCTAAAGCTCCATCCAGAGCAACCAATGGGGGGAAGAATGAAACGAAATAGGAACACCCAGATATCCACCAATTATTCTACAATTTTGAGAATAGTAAATCAAGATCTTATTAATTATTCGGTTTCATTGAAATATTTGTCCAATAGCTGGTTTTGTATTGGCATTAAATGATCACCTAGTATGAACTCGGCAGACTTCCACTCGTATGTAACAGGAACGTGATAACCATACTTGCTAAAAGTGTTAGGACGAAGTTTTCTCTTTAAATATTTACTGTTAAGAAAATGGATAAAGAAGATGTGGTATATTTATACAATGGAATATTACTCAACCATAAAAAGAATGAAATAATGCCATTTGCAGCAAAAATTAACATGCTAAGTGAAGTAAGCCAGAGAAAGACAAATATGATATTGCTTATATGCAGAATATTTAAAAAATATACAAATGAACTTATATACAAAACAGAAATAGACCCACAGACATAGAAAAATAAAACAGCTTATGGTTACCAAAGGGGAAAGGTCGGGGAGGAATAAATTGGGGGTTTGGGATTAGCAGATACAAACTACTATATATAAAAGAGATAAACAACAAGGTCCTACTGTATAGCACAGGGAACTATATTTGATATTTTTAAATAAACTTTAAGGGCAAATAATATGAAAAAATATATATGTATGTACATATATATGTATGTACAACTGAATCACTTTGCTGTACAACTGAAACTTGTAGTAGAGTTGTACTTGTACAGAACATTGTAATCAACTATACTTCAAGTAAAAAAAAAAAGAAAGTAAGTTCAAGTCCTCAATTTTCACCTTCTGATACACAAAAAGCACAGGACCATCAGGACAGCAAGGGATCATCTTCCTCAGGTGTTTCTGCAAACTCAAAGCAACACATGGTTTCTCAACAGGAACATTTACCAACTTTAAACTATTCAAACCCCACTGTCAATAATGCACACCACAGGACTTCCCTAGTGGCTCAGTGGTTAAGAATCTGCCTGCCAATGCAGGGGACACAGGTTCGAGCCCTGGCCCGGGAAGATCCCCCATGCTGCGGAGCAAATAAACCTGTGTGCCACAACTACTGAGCCTGCGCTCTAGAGCCCACGAGCCACAATTACTGAGCCCGTGTGCCACAACTACCGAAGCTCACGTGCCTGGAGCCCGTGCTCCGCGACAAGAGAAGTCACCGCAATGAGAAGCCCATGCACCGCAACGAAGAGGAGCCCCCGCTGGCCGCAACTAGAGAAAGCCCGCGTGCAGCAACAAAGACCCAATGCAGCCGAAAAATCAATAAATAAATTTATTTAAAGAAAGAAGCAAAACCAGTTAACTCACACAAAGTTCTATAATTTTGTTTCAAAGCCTTCTTTTTCCTTGAGCTTTCTGGTCTTCCCTGCCTCTCCTTTCCTGTTATTGTTGTTTCTAGGCTCAATCGTGCAGCCCATAATATTGGCATTTAACTCTTCCGTCTGAATATAGTTCATATTCCTAATCGTAGTGAGGGATGAGGGTGGAACATTTTTTTTTTTTTAATCAGAGGCATTTACTTTTCCACACAAAGAATGACTCCACCTACAGTACTAGTTTTTGCATTATGGGCTTTGTATTAAACAAATGACTTAGTAAGGATGGCTCCTATTGGATGAGGTGTGCTTAGGTTATAGCTCTCAGAAAAAGAAAATGGTTAAAGCTACAATAAAAGCTGGGGCTAAGACTGTACCCAGAGAAATGATCGGTAGTGACAAATAAATATCATTTGTCAAGACAGGAGCCCAGATTGCAGATGAGGCTGAGAGGATGACCCCATGAAGGCAAGTGGGGAAGACATACCCTCCAGCTTGTTCCCCAAATTCCACACCATGGCCATACTCAACTGAGGGAATAAAAGCCTCAATCATAGTAGCCCCAGGTAGGTGAGCTCCACAGCCAATTTCCATAACAAAGTTCTCAGATGGGACCAACTTCAGAACTGCCTGAAAATCTTTTTTTACGTCAAGGAATTCCTTCTCTTACTCTGCCAAACAGTTCATTCCTTCTTTTCCCTCTCCGTTCCTTTCATTTGCTCTTTTTGTCAAAGAGAAGGGGCTGAAGAGAGGGAATGAACAACAGCAATAGCGAAACACAGACTTTTGATGGAGAGGAACAAATCCTCACCTCCTGTTACTCTCCCCTATTAGCCTAGGAGAAAGGTATTTGCTACATCCCACCCAAAGACCTAAGTTGTTGATACAACTTTCCTAAAATGAATACGTCAATGATACTATAAACTTGAGGATTAGGCCTACTTCAGTGTACTCATTGGTTTCTACTATACTTTTCTGGGAAAAAAAAACAACAACCCTGTTTTTTCCTAAATGATACAAAGTAATCCTATGTTGACGCCTCTTCGTTGAACAAATAAGAATCACACCCAATTCACTTGCTGCTTAAGTCAAGATTTAGTGTGTCCTTTTTCATGCTGTATACAACTCACTGCAGGGGTCCCCTAGCATATATTATACATGGCTTTGGATTTGAAGTCTCTGGACTCATTGTAGCCAAGGCAACTGTGGGGCGTGGGATGATGCTATGAAAGGGAAGGCTAAGAGGTATGTGAATGTTGGTGTGTCTGCCTGTCCTTGTGCATGTGTGCGAGAGAGAAAGCAAGAACAAGACAGACAGAGAAGGAGAGAGGGAGAGAGGGGGCACAAATAAAGAATTCTGAAGAAAATAAAAGCAGCAGTTCTTGGGAAAACATTTACCACTGAAAGGTTTCACACTGTGGCAAAACCAGCCCTTTCTTCATTAAAGCAAAGTGAAATTCGGTGAGGGACATGGCACCGTGGAGGGAAGCAAAACCCAAACCAGAACATCCGTGTATAAACAAGTATGATGGGGAGCTGGATGTGGACTCAGACACTCAAAAGATGACTTGGAAAGACTTGGGAGACAGAACTTTCTCAAAGAAAGACATGATACTGAAACCCAAGTGCTTCCATCCTTTCTTACGTTGTTTATGAGATTTGGTCATCCAGTTGTGGAAGTTCAGATGTCATTTATTTCATTGCGTAGTTGAATGAATGGGTGGGCAGAGTTCACAGGCGTTGCTCATTAAATAGTTAAATCAGTATGTCATTTCAGTTATCACAGTTATATTAAACCTTTCTTTGGTATTTCAGGATGATTCTTGTTCTGCATAAAAGATGTCAATAATCCTCCCCCAGATCTCTTCAAAGGCAGAGAACATACTTTATAGTTTTCTGTAACTGCTGCAATGTTCAAAATGTTGTGAAAATGTCTTTAAATCGAATAAGCCTGGTGGTTTGATTAGAGCAGGAAATACTTCTACTTGCCAAAGCAAATATTCTCTAAAAGGAACTGGTAGATAATAACATTGAAAGAAATCTATTTATTTTGAGTGTAGTTCAAGTTTATTACAACATACATATAATAGTAAGGAAAGGTCAAATGAGAAGTTAGCAGCTATCATTAAAATAAGAAAATATTTATACAGCAATACAGGCAGATCCCTTCTCAGTGCAGAGCAGAGAATACCACAATACAGTAATTATAAAAGTTATAAAAAAAATGAGTCCCACTAACTAGGAATCAGGCACTTTGCTGAACACTTTATACACGTATTGATTCAGTGAACCCATGTAACAGTCAGTAAGGTGGACTGTCCTCTGAAGGAGGACACAAGACCAGAGCTTAAGTGACTTGCCCAAGATCTCACGTGCAGTTAGTGAGGAGCAAAGCCAAGCCAGCCTGATTCTAAAGCCAGTGGTCTCAGACATTATATTTCAGGGGTCCATGTTATTTTTCCATCTTACTGAAAGTTCTGAAGCTACACAGAGTGAGAATGAGTAGTTGCTACCTTATGCTAATTTCAGGCAGAGTCATTTGAAACTAATATTTTAAAAAATACCATCATCATGATAACACTGGTGTTTAAGGTTACACCTTTCAAACCAGTTCAGACTATTCATAACTTCATGTTTACACAGCTTTTGCCAAGTCAAAGTGCCTCATTTAACCATGAATTTGCAACTTATGCAAAAACTCCACATCCTGCGGGAGCGGGGGCAACGTAATGATTGGGAAAAAAAATCTAATAGCTAGTATACAAAAATTCCATTTTCCACAGAACCGCCACATTTATTGTGTACATTTCTCTAGCAGCTGTTGTTTAGAAAGTGCTACTGGTCATGCTGATTAAATGTGGCAATTCCATCATAGGGGCATAAATATTTTTACCTGAATAATCCCTGCTGTTCTTTTGAATTGAAATTAGTTCATGTATTGTTTTCCCCAAAAACTTGCTAGTTGTTTTTTCTTTAAGGTGGAGACTGTGGGTACTGATGCTGAACCAAGTATTATTTCTAAACAGCGATTTTATTTTTCCAGTGCATGCTATGCTAAAAAGCAGGATAATGGTACTGAATATAGAACCAATACATATTCAAATGGAATCTGTTTATTTTGCTTTGAAAGCATGGGCTGAATCGTGATATCCACAATCTACTGCTAATAGTATCGAGTCATTAACAGCTGGCTTTGTGCTTCCTATGAAGACCGATTTCATATAACTCAGGCAAGCTTGGCCATGCTGATTTAATCAGCCTGCTTCTCTGCCTTCTGAGAGGATGCTTATAGGCATACCAGTGTAGCAAGAGCAGTGAGGAACAAGGGCTCTGAAGGATGCTCCTGGTTACAAGCTCAGCTCAGGGAAGTTCCATGAAGCCTGAACCAACCACGGAAACTCTGCCTTCTCAACAACAAGTGGGATAATATTAACCACCTCAGAGGCAGGGCCACTGTACTGCCCTAGACCCAAAGCCACTGTGTGTGTCATCGTGTGTATGAATGGTACCCTTTGGAGTTGTGCAGTACACAACCTGAACGTGCCAGTTTGCTCAAGGTTTGTGGGAATTCAAGTCATTCTGTTTATAAAACACTTAGCCCAGCGCCTAGCATGTAGTGAGTCCCCAGGGAAGGCTCGCTCTGTTTATGACTTCTATCTTAACGCAGATCATCTATAGCTTCTAGTTTCACATTCCAATTTTTAGAAGACTTAAGAAAATACTGTAGTCCACATTTCATCTGATTTTCCTATCAAGGAGCAACAGGATTTTGTAGATTTCCTAAGTACTCTTTGTATCTTTTCAGAGCAAGTGTCTTTGCAAATTTCATTGTCTCTATACTATGTCTGTGAAGAGGTCCGAAGAACTCAAGCTGTCCTCAAAGGACAAAGTGAGTTTGGAATCAGACTGAGTGCAAATTCCAGCTCTCTCCATTTTTAGCTGTGTGATTTTTCCCAAGTTAGTTCATCATTCAAGCCTCAGTTTTCTCATGTGCATATCGGGGATGATGACAATTTCTATCACATTGTTGGGGTGGATGAAGAAGATACTGCATAGCAAAGTGTTTAGCAAAAGCCTGGCTCAAGTTGATAGTAAACAAATCATTGCTGCATTGTTACTAGCTGCTAGTCTGCACCTCTCAGCCACCAGCAGAGGAATGTTAGATTCAGAAGCCTCTTCAACTGCAAGCCATGTCAGGGGAATGCTGCCCCTTGAACTGAGCATGGGTGAGAATTCTTAGATAATCAGCGGGGCATTGTTCTAGCTGTCTTTGCTATTGTGGGGCTTGCTCATCATACTGACTCTGCAGACCTTAGCTGCTTCATCTATAAAAGAAGGTGATTAGATTCAGGGATGTCTAAGGAAGTCTCTTCAAGTACTGGTCCTCTGATTTTAACACTAGGTAAAAGAGGCAGAATTTTTGTTAGGATTTTTCTTTTACTTTTTTAGTTACCTCTTTAGAGTTTGGATGTTACACGTCCCCGCCTGATGTTCATAACACTTTGCTGATGGATCCCATTCTTCTTTTTATCAAGCTTGAACGAGGCCTCAGGATCCTGCTCAGCACACTATTCTAGAGTGTTGACCCTCTCAAGCCTTCTAAGTTTTGACTGGAAGGACCTGACATATGTGCCATCTCTGTTTTAAAAGATCTTCGTAAGTACTTAGGACAGTCTTTGGTAATAGCCATATATATTTCTTTTCACTACCCCTAACCAAACATGGGCTTTTATAACTAGCTAACAATCGAATTGATTTTCAGTTTCAGGGGGCTTACATTTTAAAAGGTACTTCGTTAATTCCTACAGAAAATATTTATGGGAGCCTTTTCCTGTTCCTCTCACTAGGCATTTCCAAGCAAAGTTAGGGGTCAGGCAGGCAATGAACACGCAACTGGAGTGTAGTGTATTAAGTGCAATGGCACGGAGAAGATTAGGGGCCAGGTAAGTGGGTAGGAAAGATGTCAGATCAATCTTGGGAATTAAGGGACTGTTTCTCGGAGAAGGTACTGGGTGAGAATGTTCTAACACAAGGAACAGTGTGGCCAAAGCCTGATGGAGAGACAGATATGATGGTCTGGTTGGAAAATGTCAAGTCACTCAGGACAGTAAAGCACAGTGTATGGTGAGCTGGGCTTGTGAGAGACACAAAAATGAGGAAGCGACCAGAAGCCATTATCTTCTAGAAAGAAATGCAGTACTTTGAACTGAGAGGTAACTCCAAAGGTCAAAACAAAACAAAACCAAAAACAACAATAACAAACCCCCACAAAATCTGGGAGGGTGGTGGTAAAAGAAATATTACGGAGAAGAAGGGCTTTTAATGCAGCTCACATTACTGCATGGAGAGGCTGTCTATTCAGGTTAATCAGACCTGGACACAGATTAGCTCATACAATGAGAGAAAGGGAGGAGGAGAAATTTCCCTCCATGGTAACATTTGGAGTTAGGTGTATTTTCTTGTCAACAATAAAGGTACTTGTTTGTACCCGAAATATGAGAGTAATTTAATCATTTAGAGGGATAATTTGTTGGGTTATTATATTTAGAGCTCCTGAAAATTTATTTGTCTGTGTTAAGAAACCTGAATCATAGCAGCTGGGGATGGTGTTTATGTGAGCACAGCTGTAGGCAACTAGGGTCATGGAAGGAAACTTTGACTTTGTTCATTGGAAATTTGTTTCTTGATATACTGCAATGTGCCAGGCCCTGTGATAAATGCTGGGAATAAGTCAGTGAACAAATTAGCATGCCTTCAAGAAGCTTACAGTCTAGGGAACAAACAGACATTCAACTAATAAACACATCACAGATCCATGATTATAACCGACAAGTACTCCTAAGGAAAAGTGAAGCAGGGAATGAAAGGTTCAAATCAGAGGAACCATTTTTAAAAGTGGGGGTCAAGGAGGCTGTAGAAGTAAACTGCAGGCTGAGCTCTAAAAGGTGAACAAGAGAAATAAGGGACACTGTCCTGGTAGAGCAGTGCTTCTCAAGTGGCGGGACATTTGGCACCAGCCAGAGGCATTTTTGTTGGCTTTAGCTGTGGGGAGGTGATGCTCCTGGCATCGAAGTGGGAGAGCCCAGAATGCTACTCAATATCCTGCAGTGCATAGGTCAGCCTCCCACTACCAAGAACTACCTGACCCAAATGTCAGTCGTGCCAAGGATGAGAAACTCTGAGATGGAGGTAACAGCATCTCTGCCTTAGACTCCAACACAGGACAGAACCGGGCAAGGGTGAGGCACTGAAGGAAGGTCAGGGGTTGGACTAAGGAAGGAGCCCAAGCTGAGGCCCCAGAATGGCAGGGATGGAATGGTGCAGGGCCTGGTTGGCTGGTTGCCTTAGAGAGTTTGGATGGTGGGTGTCCCCAGGGCAGTGATGAACCTCCTGAGGTTTTTAAGCAGGATGGCCCTGGGCTGATTTACTGAAGATCTTACTGGCTGCTGAGTGAGAAGGAAAGGCAAGGAGGTGGAACATGAGAGAAGAGCTCAGAGACGTGGCAGGAGGAGAAGCTAGGAGAGAACTTAGTGCCCGTTGCAGCTGATGTACTGAGAGAATGTGGTCCCAGGTATAAGCACGGCCTCTGCATTAACGGAAACATTTGTAGTCGCAGTCATTGGTTAGTTTTGCTTAGAAAATTTAGTCGGCTTTCTTTCAAGAGAATACCCCCCAATCCCTATTCTACAGTCCCAATTGTACTTTCATACAAAGGAAAGGGAGAGTCACCATTTTGGATAAACATGAATCAGCTGGCTAAGCGTTAAGATAAAACGTGTGGTAAGAAACTACATGAGATTATGTCGGACTCTTCCATAGATGATTCCGGAGAGATAATTCCACTACTCCCGCTCTGTGTATTTCAAGAGTCATCTCAAGTTTTAACCTTATTTTACTTTGGTTGTCATACCTCAGCTGGCTGTGGTATGAAGAGGTGGCTGGGGGATTTGTGTGTTTAATCAGGGGCTTTTTAAAAAATATCACGAGCTGTGGTGAAACCCAGTAAGGTTTTTGTTTGTTCTTTTCAGAAACACAGGTATTCCTTTGAAGAAAATAGTGACAGATACTCAAACCTGGATAGCATTCTCCCAAATATTAACCCTTCCATATATGTCTCATGACCATTGCCAGTCATGTATCACCTGGACTCTTCTCTACTTAGTATGTTTCTGTAAGTCATTTTAAAAATCACTGTTCTAAATGGGAAAAAAAACACTTAACGAGACATGAATATAAGGTAATTTTAAAAATAAAATTTAAGGGATTCAACACAGCGCGGTTCAGTTCTAGCTAAATAGTCTTGTCTGACAAAGAGATAAAACATTCAACTTCTAACTCTGTTAAACAGTGAAATTCAAAGGCTTCAGAGAAATGTTAAAGTCAATCATCAAACAGAGGCTTCCCTTATGGCAGGACTTGGCAAACTTGCCCGGTGATTATTTTTGTACAGACAGAAAGCTAAGAATGGTTTTTACATTTTTAAATGGCGGAAGAAAATCAAAAGAGTGCTATTTTATGGTATGTAAAAATTATATGAAACTGAAATCTCAGCATCCATTAAAAAAGGTTTATTTAGAGCCACACCTATCACTTATGAATTGTCTGCAGCTGTTTTGCTAATAAAATGGCTGGGCTGAGCTGTAGCCACAGAAACCGTATGGCCTGCAAAGTCTAAGATGTTTACTATCTTGCTTTTTAAAGAAAAGGTTTGTCTCCTCTCCTATGTGATCCAAAGTTATTTAATGCCACATCAGGCGTTGTACCTAAAATCATCTTGTTACCACCTGTGGTATATGTAGCTCCCACACTGGAAAATTCTGCTCTGTGAATGAGTGTAGCTTAAGACTGGGGTTTCGAGTCCCACAAAAAGTCATAAAGCTTGAGAAAAGTGTGCATCCCTTTGGGAAATGACAATATCAAAAGCAAGAGTAGATAAATATTGTACAGAAATATATACAGTAAAAAGTAATATATCCAAATTTCTGGCTCTTAGATGTAGCCTGCCTAGGAAAATCAACAGAGTTAAGTTTGGTGGCTGTTTGCTCCTGCTCTGTGAAAAAATGGGTTATTTATCTACATGTGATGATGTTTTTTTTTTCTCCATGTCAATATTAAAATCCATTCCGATGAACAATGTAATTACATAGTCCAGTTTCAGTGAGCTTCTATACTTAGTTTCACTTAACTCACTTACCGCAGCTAGTGAGAGCTATTCTCATACACCCAGAGATTGAGAAGGGACCCAATTCTCAAAAGTGTGGGGAAGGAAAGAACGGATTAGCAAGCACCATCGGCACCAACAAGACTCCGACCACTAAGACTCCGACCACTAAGTTCATTTAAGGCACCACATACTAAAGAAGCAAAGCAAAGCGGTGAAACGGCGAATAGGTTCATCACAAAATCATCTCCCATGAAAACCAGACTGCGTTGTTACGTAAAAGCAGTCAGGGGCACAATTTGCCACTAATTTGTCAAAGTTAGTCATGAAAAACATACCTGAGTCTAGTCCTGGGGAAAAGGACGCTCCTCTCTCTGTGGTTCCGTACCTGGTTGTGAGAATCACGTGGTGGGAGGGTGGGTTTAAAAGCTGCATTCCTAGGCCACACCCTCAACCAATTAACCAGCATCAGAGTTTCGTGGGGCTGCCCAGGTGATGCCAGCATGCAGGCACAGCTGAGAGCCATCACTCTCCAATTGTCTACCATGTGCCCCGAGGCTCACAAGATTGTAAAATGGGCTCAACTGGGATGAGAAATTGAACTGGGCAAGCGCAGAGGAGGGAGGGTGAACAGGGGGAACTCCGGAGAGATGTCGATTTAGAAGGCTGATGTTTTGGGCAGACCTCTGAGAATACTAAAATCTCAACTTGAGGTTTACGGTGCCTGTCTAAAAATCTTAAATAAGTGGAATTGTAAAAAGTTTATTCAGGGGCTTCCCTGGTGGCGCAGCGGCTGAGGGTCCGCCTGCAGATGCAGGGGACACGGATTCGTGCCCCAGCCCGGGAAGATCCCACATGCCGCGGAGCGGCTGGGCCCGTGAGCCATGGCCGATGGGCCTGCGCGTCCGGAGCCTGTGCTCCGCAACAGGAGGGGCCAGAGCGGTGAGAGGCCCGCGTTCCGCAAAAAAAAAAAAGAAAAATTCATTCAACAAATTAGTCTGTTCTGCTTCCATGATTTAAGTTACTTTTAAAAGTGAAAAGGGATGATTGTTCTGCATTCCTTGAGGTTCAACCTTAAGCTAAATATTTGGGGAACCGGAACCCCCCAGTAAGGGATGTTCCCATACATAACTATACGGTGATGATGGCGCCACCGCAGCATTGTGGACATGCTAGTCAGTATACTTTGAGATCAACGTATAAATCACTCTTAGCATTAAAGTTTATCTGTATATTGGTTTTCCTTACAAATATCGAGCTATATCTCTTCTACCATAAACCCCAGGTCCCTTCACTCCAACTCATGCTTAATAACTCGCATTAACAAACTTTTTTTTTTTTTTTTTTTGCCTAGAAATTTCTTAAAAGGTCGATGACAGTGAGGGAGAGTGGCATCACGTGCTGTGCTGGCATATGACAGTTACCTGGTCTTCCAGTAACAACTGCTCAGTTTACCCATTGAGATTGTTCCTTAGGAAATTAATTTTTGAGTCATCTGAATCGAGCCCAAATTGAATCAAGCCCAACTTTTTTTCTGGGAACCCAATCCATCTTTTAGGAAAATTATGTAACTATTTAAAAAATTTTTATTAAAATCCTAACTTCATATAGCAAGTGTCAAATGAAATCTGGAGGAGGAATTTTTTTTAACAAAGTTCCATTATTAGCACTTTTCCCACATCCAACTAAGCACTTTTTGGCTGGTCCCTCTCTTGATCACTGAGGACAAGGTTTCTTAGACTTTGGAGACTTGGTAGGGTGATTTCTGGCAATGGAATGTCTGAGTTAATCTTCCCAGAGGTTATGATATTTGCATTTATTAAGCACCATATACACAAAATGCCCAGTGCACTGTACTTATCGCTCATCACAGACCCATGAGTTGGCCAATATTATCCCTAATTACAGATGAAAGATCGGAGGCTCACAAAGGCTATGTAAAATGCCCCATATCACAGTTTAATCAGTGGCCATTCTGTGATTCAGACCCGGAGCTGTCTGACTCTAAAGCCTGGGCTCTCAATTTCTACTCCATCCTGCCAACTGGATACACGCAAACCAACCAGGCAACCCTTGAGGGGACCAATGGAAGAACTCGAAATGGCCTCGTTCCTCAGCACAAGTGAGTCTGCAGCACCGTGGTCCATCTGCCACAATGCTACAGTGTATCGAATGTCATTCTAGAAGAAAGCCTGAAGGCCATTTGGGCAACTTCTCAGCAGTTCACCAATTTATTTGTTAACCTAAACCATCTTTTTCTTGGGGAAGAGGCACCTGACTGAACAGCTGGTCTCCCTACCATAATGCAAACAGGGTATGTATGAATAAATACAATTGGGTCTGCCAGAGCACATACACAAACTGGATAAGCCTCTGAGGTATACATTTTAAAAATCATAAATGCATACTTAATTAATTGCTTTCAATACAGGAGACTGTGTCTTCGTGTGCCGACAATGAAGTTATTTCTTCAGTAATACTCCACAAGGGAGTAATTCCCACCTAGCTGTCCAGGCACTGGCTGTGTCTCATCACCTGTAATGCTAATAAAAATACAGATTCCTAAGCTTCACCCAAGACAAACTGAATCAGACTATCCAGGGGTGATGATCTGGAAAGTGTGTTTCCAGCAAAGCCCCAGGTGATGGTAGTGCACAGCAAGAATTAGGAGCTAATTCGGTAAGTTAGAGCGAATGGGGTCAATGCCTAGGGCCAGTTCATTCGACTTTACAGTAAATACTAATTGACCTAACACTCTGTGCCAAGCACTGTTCTAGACTCTGAGAACAAGCTGTGAACAGGATAGACAAAGTCTGTCTTACACTCTAGTGAGGGGAGAACAGCAGTAGGCAAGTAGACATTATGCATAAATGAGAGAATTTCAGGTAGCGGCATTAGAGAGTGGTAAAACAGGAAGGAAGATTCGGCTCCCAGCAATGAATCAGGAAGGCAGATGGTTAGGTTGGAAGGCAGAGGGTGAAGAAAGAGGTATCCTCCTCTCCCAAATGGTGCTAGAAAAATAGCTGAGACACGAACCACACAGTTTCAGATTTCAGATCCATTGCAGTTCAGAAGTTAGGACAGATAGCTCATTGCACAGTGCATATCTGTGGAAAGGACAGTGATTCAGATTGGATACCGGGACTGGGATGCTCTCTGCCTGCCTTTCCTCTGCCTGTGAAGCTCCTCCTCTATCATCTCCTGAGAGATCCCCCGGAGAACGCCCCATTCTTCCACCCACCAAGAGCCACTGACTGCCTCTCCATCCTGATGTGGCAGAGATTCTGGATTTGAACCCAGCTCTCTTTGATTGCGATGTCCAGGCTCCTTCTAAAATATCGTAAGATAAAATGGAGTAAAGAATTAAGTTTTGGTGGAGGTGACTGGGAGCTGGGGCAGCACAACAGGATTGGAGATATTTGATAGAACAGAAAACCCTTGGTCAAGGTACTCAGCTCCATCCTCATCACACACTATTCACTTTAACCTGACCTTCGCTGGGAAAATACCGGCTGGTGGAAGACACACCGTGGCTTGCATCAGGCCTTAACTTGCCTATCTCTCTCTGTCCACTTCCTTCTCTTGAACCTTCCCAGAAGAACAAGGAGGAATTGTTCTTACCTGTCCCAGGTCTTATTTTTTTTCCCACTTGTGAGCCAAGATGCAGAGACAGTATTTCTGCAGTCAGACGATTAGTTCTTACAAATTTTGCAATTGAAAAGATAAGGAGAAATGAGGCCAAAGGTAGGTGAAGGTGGAGAATGGAAACCACAGGTACATGCGATTGTATGGCCACTACAAATCATTTTTCCAGTGTATCCCAAGGTGTAGGACACTGGCCATCCACAAAATGATATTAGGTGGGGTAATGTGTCAGATTACATTGGATCTCTAGAACATTCTCACTAGAAATACTCTGTTTTCAAATTTCCATCAAACTTTCTGATTACATCAATTAAGGAGGAAGTCTCAGTTGGTTACTAGCATTTCCTAAACAGGTTGCATTCCTTACATATCCCTTACATTATATACATAGAAATATATATGGCATGTACATGTATATGCCACATATAGTTATATGTATATATGATATATATAAATTAAATATATTCAATTAAAAGTCATAAACATACAAAATTCTACTTGTTATCTATACTGGTGTTCCAGTCTAAACAATGATGTAATGTGTTCACTTCAAATACATTTTCATTAAAAGGGGGAAATTGTTTTTAATTGAAGTATAGTTGATTTACAATATTGTGTTAGTTTCAGGTGTACAGCAAAGTGATTCAGTTTTATATACATATATATATATATATATATATACTTTTTTCAGATTCTTTTCCATTATAGGTTATTACAAGATATTGAATATAGTTCCCTGTGCTATACAGTCAGTCCTTTTTGGTTATTTATTTTATATATAGTAGTGTGTATCTGTTCATCCTAAACTCCTAATTTACCCCTCCCCCTCCTTTCCCCTTTGGTAACCTTTAGTTTGTTTCCTATGTCTGTGAGTCTGTTTCTGTTTTGTAAATAAGTTCATTTACATCAAGCAAAGAAATGATAGGTGGTCTTACAGATGTGACACAAATCATGGTGATGGAAAATGGCTGAGGTTTGGTAAATACTATCTATAACCTAATCTCCTTTCTTTACTGAGGGAAAATCTAAGGCCCAAAGAACTTAACTAATTCACAGCCACACAACTATTTCATAGCAGAAACGGTAATAGAATGCAGGTCTCTCCGTTCAGTGCCCTTTTCGGGATGTACAGAGAGATATCTGTACAAATATTAGAAGTGCTTCCCACACAAGTAAAGTAACTGGTAGAACTGAGAAATTCTGGCAAATCTATTCTGTATGTGAATGCAGCAAAAACAGAGAGAGAACAGGTTGAAAACCCGATCTATGTTTCTTAGTTATGTGCCAATGAAAGGTCACCAGATCTTCCTGCACTTCGTTTCCCTCTTTTGTTAAAAACAAAGAAACAAGCCCAACAACACAAACCCTACTTACCTCAGAAGGTTGTCAGGATGAAGGAAGAAGATAATATAAAGACAGTGATTGTATAATGCAGTGTTCATTTTTTTGCCTTCTGGCTCTCAAAATATGTTTTGGGTTTTGAATGGCTGGAAAGCATGTGTTCTTTCCTAAATTTCACCTCTCCCATCCCCAGATGATTTTTCAGTTCAAATAGGAGGAGGGGTTCCTGGGTTCATGGCCAGGAATTATGGCAAACCTAAGGAGCACTTTCCACCAAAAGCAAAATCAGCAGCAGCATTAGAACCCCTCAGAGTTTTTTTTAAGAGCAGATGAAGAGGTAAGAACTGTGTGAAGCACTCTTTTCTTCTCCTCAGCTGATAGAATTTAATCAAAACAGGACCTACATCTCCAATTATGCTAACCTTCTTGCTGGAGATCAATGGAGAAACTGGGAGAGGAGAGATCATTTAAAATAGTATACTTTCTTTTAAAAAAAGACATAGAGATAAATGAACGTAGTGGTCACCTCATCTCTCTCAGTCATTGTCTGGGTAGATATTTGTGGTGACCATGCAAGTGCACCCCTCAGATATCCTGTTGTGGAAACACATTTGATGTACAACCACAGTCACTGTCCCCTTTGGACCCACCACTGTATCTGGGCCGAGGTCAGGCTTCCCATGGGATGCTCTCAGCCAATGACCAAGCACAGTGGATACAATAATTCAGTCTCATTTCTGTGGAATGTAGGAAAGCTCTGATAGACAAATTTGGTTCCTGGATTCTCCACTGTCCAGGCTGACATTTTTTAGAACTAGCTATAGTCTGGGGCTCTCTTACCCCATCCTCCTTCCCTCCCACTTTCCTGTCACTGGTGTCAGACTCACATTGCCAGCTGAAGCCTCTCCCCACCTTCCCTTGTACCTCCGTTTTAATCATCAGGTGTTTCCCCCAAATCTCTAGCATATCTATTCCCGTCTTGGTTATCTGCTTCTCCGAGAAGCCAAAATAACACAACATTGTTCCAAAAGTTCAACTACAGCCAAACGGATAATTCTGCACAAGGTTTAAAATGAGTAAGTAGCTGGGGACTCAGACATGTCCCATTGGTTATAATAGAAAGGAAAAAAAAAAATGTTCTGTTAGCATTTTGTGTAAACTTATGACCACAGTTAATTACCCAAAGTGTACCTTCACTGACTACCAGATGTGTCATTAACCATTTCTGAAAAGAGTAAAATAAAATCACCCAGCATGAGAATGCTGTAGAATAAATCAATACTAACAGATGGTGTTTATTTTGTCACTGATCGTGTTAAAAAATTACCACCTAGTCCCATCAAATCCATTTCTTTAAGGTGGAAGCTTTATGTAAAAACTGCTACAGAAAATGCAATCTTTTATCAGCTGTCATTGAGTTCCTTAAATTCTGAGCACTTGTTTTCATGGCTTTCAGTTTTCTAGGACATGGTGCAATACACAGGAGATGGGTTTGTATAAATCTGACACGATGGAGTATTTTGCCAGCAGCTCTGTCTTGCAACATGCAATCTGTTTTGTTTTTCAAACAAAGTTGGTACAAGGGTTAGTCGGAACGCTAGTGTTTCAAGGACAAAGACAGAAATTTCTCAGTTAAACAACCTTCTGCCATGTGACATGGTCTCCATGATCCACAAGAGGGGATCATTTAAAGACATTATTGCCTGCCCTGTTAAGAAGGATTCACGGGGAGAATCAGGAAAAATGGTGCCATCGAAGAATACACGATAACATGGGGGAAAGTTTACAATGCGTTAAGTGAAAAAATCATAAAGCAAGAAGTGAAATATGATGCCATTTTTGTTTTGAAATATATACAGTGAGAGGCAATATAACAGAGTGGTTAGGGAAAGGTCATCCTGAGCCAGGCTGGCTGAGAGCAAAGCCTAGCTCTGCCACTCACGCTCACCTCACTCACTGCCTTTATAACCTTACTGATGTCACTGGACCTGTTTCTACCCCAGTTTCTCCATGTATCAGGGATGATGATAATAGTGTACTTGGTTCATGGGACTCTGGCGGATTAAATGTAAACCATTTTAAAAAGCACCTGCACAGAGTAAGTGCTATATAAATACTATCATTATTGTTTTAATTTTTTATTACATATAAAGAAAGGCCTACACACATATTTAACACAATGTTGATAGTGATTCTTGCTAAATGCTAAGATGGTAGATGATTTTCAAGTTGTTTTTTTTTTTTTTTTTTTGCTGGCTTCTTTGTTTATTCTAATGTTTTCTCACACATACAAAAATGTACCATTTGAGAAAAAAGAAGGGAAGGGAGAGAATGGGAGAGGTAGAAGGAAAATTGTTGCATGTTTTTGCCATACCAAATTCTGCTACTATACATAGTATATAATTGGCTGGATAAAGTGGCTTAATTTTTTCCAAGTCTTAAACTCAAGGTACCTCGATCATTTAGAATTTACTTTAAACTACCTTAACTAAAACATCTGTGAACTCTCAACCTAAATGGTAAGTGAACAAAATCACGTATCAATCAATGTGATGATGGGAACAAAGTGAAAACGCTACATACACAGAGTTTTTCCCTGATAATGAAGTTGGGGAATAAATGTACTCCCTTGCCCAATGCTTCCATTTCACCCTCCCTTAATTTATGATGACAATTGAGCCAATTATTTTTCTTCAGAAAATGTTCATCTCTGTAACATTTTTGTATATGCATAATCCTAAAAAATGTACTGACAATTATATCAAATAAACATATAGACATATATTCGTATATGCTCTAAATCTGTAAATAAGCCAAATGTCACATGGGTGCCATTTTGATGTAAATAATTGACTTAAGAAATCAAACTTTGTTTCCTGGCACCCTACGGTACACCTGAGTCAATTTTCTCTGAGGTTACGAGAATGTATCACTAAAATTTAACAGCAAAATGCTGAGCGAGATGTAACTTCATGTCCTCGATATGTTTTTTGTTAACTACACATGTCTTTCAGTGTGTTTTAAGAAACGTGACAACAGATTTTTCAACAGGTAGGAGTCTGGTGATGAGATGGGACTCTACAGGTCTATGACTCTGTCTCTTTGCCCCTGCATTTCAACAGGGACTTGGCAAATGAGAAGTGGAGCTTTTAAGCTGAGGGATCTCCCATACACCAAGATGTCATAAGCTTCATTTCTTGACGTTCCATACTCTTCGTTATCTAAGGTATCAGCTCCTTTATTGGCTCCAGCATCCCAGCAAAGCTACAGTGATGTTATCTATCCTATTATTTTTAACCTCAATAGTTAGCTTGACTATCAGGAAAATTCCAGAACATATCTTTGAATGCCATCTCATTCCATGAGATTGGCCCTTGTGATACTGAATGAGGTTACTGTAGAAACTCACCAGGCCCCACTTATGCCAAGACCTTCCCGCCTTTCTACTCTGTAAACATGTTTCCATTTTTAACCCCCTCACTCACTCAAAGTGACTGCCATGCAGATGCTACCTGGAGCAAACAGGCCCTCCATGTACAAGAGTAGCAACCTTTGGGCTGTGGAATTGATAACTGCAAGGAAATAAATCTTAACAAATGTGCTATAGTTCCTTTAAACACTTAAGTTAAAGAACAGGCATCATTATTCACCCCAGAGAGCAGACTTTTCCATCTTGAATCTAAAACATTAAGGATAAGAAAAGTCATGGGCTCTACATAAAACTGTCTTTTTGGTCATTAAAGCATGAATCTGCATTGCTTAAGCATTTATAAAAGAGCTGGGCTACCCTTTTCACACTCATGTACTCAGTGTGTCATCACTAACCATCAGGGAAATGCAAATCAAAACCACAAGGAGATCTTACCTCACACCTGTCAGAATGGCCACCATCAAAAAGACAAGAACTAACAAGTGTTGGTGATGATGTGGAGAAAAGGGAACCACTGTGCACTGTTAGTGAGAATGTAAATTGGTACAGCTGCTGTGGAAAACAGTATGGAGGTTCCTCAAAAAATTAAAAATAGGACTACCATATGATCCAGTGATTTCCTTTCTGGGTATTTATTCAAAGTAAATGAAAACATTAAGTCAAGTATCTGCATCCCCCATGTTCATTGCAGCATATTTACAATAGCCAAGATATGGAAGCAACCTAAATCTAAGTGTCCATTGGCAGATGAATGGATAAGGGAGATGTGATGTATACACACAATGGAATATTACTCAGCCACACAAAAGAATGAAATCTTGCCATTTGCAACAACGTGGATGGACCTAGAGAGTATCATGCTAAGCAAAATAAGTCAGACAGAGAAACACAAATACTGTGTGCTTTCACTTATATGTGGAATCTAAAAAACAAACAAATATAACAAAACAGAAACAGACTCATGGATACATAGAACAAACTAGTGGTCACCAGACAGGACAGGGGTGGGTGAAGGGGTAAAAAAGGTGAAGGGGATTAAGAGGTACAAACTTACCAGTTACAAAATAAATAAGTCACAGGGATGTTAATATACAGTACAGGGAATATAGGCAATAATTTAATATAAATTTGTATGGTATATAATCTGTAAAAATATAGAACTACTATGTTGTACACAGGAAACTAATATTCAAAATCAACTATACTTCAATTAAAAAAATGTGTCTTTACAAAGATATCCTTTGCCACAGGATAGATAAGAGATCTTGGCAAATTAATATTAACTGGTCAATAAATTCCAAGTCTTATTATGTGTCAGGCACTATTCTAGGTGCTTTAATACATTGTTTTATTTGATCTTTGCATCATTCATATGAGAAAAATGCTTTTTTATTTTTGGCTGCACCGCAGGGCATGTGGGATCTTAGTTCCCTGACCAGGGACGGAACCTGTGCCCCCTGCAGTGGACGTGCGGACTCTTAACCACTGGACCACCAGGGAAGTCCCATGAGAAAAATATATTTATTATTTCCACTTTATAGATTAGGAAGTTGAAGCTAAAAGATGGTAAGTGACTTATTCAAGGTAACGTTACTATTGGTGGCCATGCTGGATTTGAACTCAGGTTACCTCATTCCACAAAAGGATACTTTTCTGATTCTACAAGCTGGTAGCCAATCATAACACTCCTGAAAAACCTTAGGGACACTCCTATCCAGCCTTAGTGTTCCATCCCCTCTATATCCTTTCACCATTTTTTGAAAGGTAAATGCATCCTGTGTTAGAAGCTATCACAGACTATCATATACCATCATGTATTACCTATCTATCCTGAATTGCCTCAACTACATAGTTCTCTTGATGATGTTTAGAATTAAACCATTATGAATATTTTAACTTAAAAAGGCTTTTATGTTTTCACAGTACTTTTGTAAGCACTGGAGCCAGGTAGAAGCTCATAAGTGTAGGTAGGAGTGAAAATTCTCTGAAAAAGAATTACTGATCCAGCAGTGAACCAACAGTACCAACCACTGAGATACTGAAGATGCATTTCCTCCCAACAGTATTTAAAAGATCATCTCAGGGATTCCCTAGGAAAAAGTAAATTAAAGAGACAGCGGAAAAGGAGTGAGGATTGATTCAAGATGGAACATAAAAACCCAGAATTCCATGTATTTGGGGTATGAAAACAGGAGGACAGCTTTCACTTTGGCGCAGTGGATATGGGGTATGCACAAATAAAAAGGAAAGTTTTAATCTTCACAGATAGGCTTATTTTTTGCCATTAAATGATACATTTGAGTTGCTTCAAAAATGTAATTTTTTGTACTACAAACATCATTGCACAATTTTCTTTTCAGGTTGGTTTCTGAAGATGCAAAGTTTGACAGAAACGAGAAGAAAGGTTTAACTATTGATGACTAACAATTTCATATGAAGTTCTAAGAGTCTGTTTCTAAAATGTCACCTTGGCATGGTAACCCCCAAGACAGCACTGAGTACCAGTTGAGGGCTGAAGATTTAGATTCCATAGGCTCTTATTTGGGTTCTAATTTGGCCTCTCCACTTACAAGCCATGTATCCTTAGGCTAATGGCTTTAGATCCATATGTCTCCATTATTCTCATCTATAATATGCTGCTATTAATAGAACCTGCATAGTTATTAACAGAACTTTCATGAATTAACTGAGACAATGTATGTGAAGGTAATTCAGTATAGTAGGTGTTCGGTAAAGATGGGTATTCTTGTTATGATACTTACAACAACTACTACTAATCTTATTAATGGGAAAAGGACTTCTAGTGACCGTAGGAAATAATGTACTGTCCTTACAGTAAATAGCATATAGCATGCTTTATTCTTACAATAAAATATTTTAACTAAATTCTTCCATTGTTTTCCACCTGGCATGTACAGAACAGTGGACAAGAGCATTTGCATTGAGGAATCCTTCC
Organism: Monodon monoceros; assembly: GCF_005190385.1. Lineage (NCBI taxonomy): Eukaryota > Metazoa > Chordata > Mammalia > Artiodactyla > Monodontidae > Monodon > Monodon monoceros. The sequence continues at coordinate 142,701,014 of NW_021703768.1, read as the reverse complement.
TTAAATATAACCCAAGCTCTGTCTGAGGGCATGAGATTTCTTCATCTGTTGCAGACTCATTCTCCCAACTTACTTACTCATTTGTACCATGAATGAAATATCAATGCATGGCTTCATTCTTGATCAGGCCGATACAGAAGGATGCATTTTTGATGCTGAAGACACAGGGAATGAACTGGGAGTTTCCTGAACGCAAAAGACTCCTGCTCTATGCCAATGCCTAGACAAAAGCTACTTGGATGCTGACCTGCGTGAGAATCAAGGTGGGATCATTTGGAAAGACCATCAACCAACTGGCACAGGAAGCCAAGACTGAGGCCATCTGTCTCCTGCAGAAGAATCCAGTGGGTATAGAAGATCTTATCAGTGAGGACTGGGTGTGTATTTCATGCTTGCTTTCATTAATATAAATCTGAGTGTTGGTCAAGACACTGAATTACGACAGCTGAAGATGAGCTGGCACGGTGGTCCCCCTGCCAGATGCAGGAGTAGACCCTCTGATTTGTCTCACTGGCACATCCACACGGAGTGTGCGATTTGTCCTTTCGAAAGCTCGAGATGCCGCAGGCAAAGCGCAATGGCCACCAGGCCACCCAAGAGGCATTTCCTTTATCCAAGTACTACATGCATTTTTAATTTAAAAATACTTCCAATTACATTAGAATCATCATAAATAAAAGTACAATGTAGTAGAGAGTGAAGCTGGCAGACCGTTCATAGATGGACTGTTATTAAAATTAGCATTATTATGATTCTATCAATTAGTTCCACACTTTGGAACGTCTTTTTTCCTTCCAAACCTCTTTACATGCTTTTGTGAGTTTCACTAAAACATCAGGTGCCCCTTTCACAGGAAGATAAATTTCATGTCTGACAAATATGGTTTGCCCTATCTCAGGAAACCATTCCATTTGGAACATGGAGAAAATGACAATGTTATTTCTAATGCTGCTTGTGTTTAATCCCTCAGGTAAACCCAATCATTGGCAGCTTTGGGGATTCTGTTAGAGTTAACCAGATGTTTATACAACAACACACTTTAGTTTTTAAAGATAAACATAATGGACAGTATTCTATTTCATTCTTCTAAGAGGTTAGTGATATCTGCACAACCAGGAAGTCAGATGATATCACAGGGACCATCTTTCCTTTGAGAAACGAAGACAAACTAATACAAAAATGCCAGCGAAGGCTATGTTTATTTTCTTGACTTTCCTATCTCTGACTCTCAGTGCCTATCACAGAGCTACTGGAGGAGAGAGCCAGTAAGTATTCAACCAAACAAATATATACAATTAATACAGATACGATAACTACGAAAGAAATAAGTAGAGCTGCTATTATTATTTACCATTAGTACAGGAAACTATGCTAACAAACATCCGTGTCAACACGTTGAAAAGATGCCGTGTGTTTCAACAGCAGTAGGGTCCTGAAATAGTGTGTGTGTGTGTGTGTGTGTGTGTGTGTGTGTGTGTGTGTGTGTGATCTCTGTATAATCCATTCATAGGCAGTTTACAACATAGAATCAATTGAAGTTTATTCTTCAATGTACACCAAGCACCTAAAATGTGTCAGGCAGTGAATTAGGTTTTAGATTTACAAAAAAATGACTCCAGTTTTACAGGAGAGAGAGCAAAATAAGTCATTGTAATTCAGAATGACAAAGGCATATGTTAGATACATGCTTTGATCTCAAAGTTCTGCCATTTCTACGTCCTAAGCATTCCCAGCATCTGTTCTGGGCTTTGCATATCCACTCTCTCCTGCGTGCCTGGGCCACCATCTTCATGTAGTGACAGCACCTGTAGTGTCTTAACGAGCGTCTGCCTGTCCTCCTGTTCTCCACACCTAGGGCTTTTTAAACTGTGTTCTCCCCATGTCACTGTGCATAAACATATGCTCAATATACTGATACATCTCTGTCCTTAACATCCTAACTGGAACTTCGAGGCCTTTCTAATATCTCACCCTCTCAAGTCCCCCCACTTCATTTTTCTTCTTCTCTCTCTTTCCCATGACTTTCAGTTCTTTAAACCAACACTTCCTCATTTGCCCCAAATCTTTATAATTCCGCTTTGCCTGGAAACCTCTCTCCCAACTCTTTTGCTGAATTCCTACTTATCCTTCAGATTTAGCCCTATTATCACTTTCTCAGGGAGTTTTCTTTTTAACCTATTAGAGTCCCCCATGAATATGTTTTTCTTCAAGCCCCTCTTCATGCTTGTTTTCTCTTATAAATCTGTAAGTGGTATAAAGGCGGGGATCATTTCTTCACCATCCCCAGAGCCAAGTACTGTACCCAGTGTAAAATGGGTTCAACATTGGTTGAAGGAATGGAGTGATTAATTAAATAATCAGGCTGTAAAGCCTAAGGGAACCCTGAGAAGGAAAGTCCGCCACTGCCTAGAGGATACTTTCTCCAAAGCCTGTGTCTTGAAAAATGACAAGGAAAAGACAAAGGCAATGTAGAGACAGACTTCTGATATTTAACCAGGTGGTTATAAAATCTGTGTTCCCTTAAAAATAAAGAATATCTTGGCCAATGAGAAGAACTGACTTAAAAAAGAGCTGTTACCACAACGAAACATAAGCCATAAATGCTCTTCATTCCAGAATAGATCACAGACTATCCCAGATGACCACTGCAAAAAGGTTTGGCTTTTCTTTTTCTACATGTCGAGACAGAGACCACGCTTTAGATTCTTCATCAGTGTGATCAAATTCTCCCTGCACCCTGAATAAAACTCTAAACTGCTGGGACTTCCCTGGTGGCACAGTGGTTAAGAATCCGCCTGCCAATGCGGGGGACACGGGTTCGATCCCTGGTCTGGGAAGATCCCACATGCCATGGAGTGACTAAGCCCGTGTGCCACAACTATTGAGCCTGAGTGCCACAACTACTGAAGCCCGCATGCCTAGAGCCTGTGCTCCGCAGGAAGAGAAACCACCACAATGAGAAGCCTGAGCACGGCAACAAAGAGTAGCCCCCGCTCACCGCAACTAGGGAAAGCCCACGTGCAGCAACGACGACCCAACACAGCCAAAAATAAATAAATAAATATTAAAAAACAAAAAAAATCTAAACTGCTTCTAATGTCGGAGAGTATAAATGTCTAATAACACATTTTAGGAAAACAGCCTAAGAAATGAATTTCCAAGGTTTCACTGTTAAATTACCATTTCTGAAATAAAAACTTGCATTCAGCACCAACAGAGAAAACTGGTTTAAAGTTGAATTATGCATATAATATATTGAAATTAATCATTATCACATAACCCCTTAACTTTAAATGTCTAATTATTCCTCATCTAAACTGGATAAAAATAATGCATGTATTTTCAAAAGAAATACATCTATCGTACTTGCCGATAACATAAATTCATGCCAGGATTCCTGAATTGAGAAAATGCTTTTAACAACCAGAGCTTTGAAATCTAATGAATTACCTATTTTATTTTTATCGCTTGAATTCCACCATATGAATGTGGAAAAATAAGTATAGCAATACAGTTTAACATATTATTAATAGTATTTTTTCCTAGGCAGATCTTGAAGCCTGTCTAAGTAGATGATAATAGGGTAAATCTTATTTTAAGGTTATAGAGAAGTCAGAAGGGCTATAGGAAATAGTCCTGTGGCAGCTGATACGAAATTATACGTACTTCATCAAAACCCAGCCAGCCACAGCTACCTCATAACTCATGCTTAGAGCTCCATAATGTGGTTAGGTTTTCAAGAGGGTGCATTTGTGTTTTGGTTTTCTTTTAATCACTCCTTTATGTTCAGCTTGGCTACGAATTTACTATTGATTGACTATAGTCATCATGGCGAGAATAAAGAGATCGTCAACTTTGCCGAAGAAAAGTTATTAAATTTTAGTTTTCCTAAAGGGAAACATTCCCTGCAACAGTAATTGAAAAAAATAAAATCTTTATTGACATTCTTTGAGTGGAAAATACAATATTCAACATTTAGGCAGAAGCTAGATAGGTAAAGGAATTTCAGATTTGAGGCAATTATACAAAGTGAGCCTAGAAAACTGGCTGTGAGAGGAGGTGTCTTGTCTGCTGTTATTCTGGTCTGATTGGCAGCAAGGGTTTCTCTGCTTCTTGTACTCAGTCACTCACACACTCACCCCACACACATTTATGGAAGGCCTAAAAGTATGAATCATTTTTTCTGCAAATGAGATGCAGTCTAATGGGTAGCTGGGTATGGAAACAAAGACTAATGAACAGAGAAGTGAACTTCAAGGTGGCAAGTGCTGCAACAGAAATTCAGACTGCTTTGGAAACACAGGGGAAAGAAGAGAATGACTGTGCAGGTAGAATCTGCTTATTAGATATTTTTACCAATCTCTAGGCACTATACCATTGTCATCAAGGTGAAAAAGGCCCTGCATTGAGTAAATAGGAATCCTTTCTTATGGCTTATTTTGAGAGACAGGGCTTATCTGCTAGATGTGGTAACAGTAAATAGTTCATATCTGGCTTTTTAAAACAAATACTTTTCCCTGATTAGAAATAGCACAGGTTCATTGTAGAGAACTTAGAAAATACAAAAAAAAAAAAAAAAAAAAAGAGAGAGAGAGAGAAATAGAAAACTCAGCTGTAATGTCATTGTTTGGAGATAGTCATAATTTTATTTCATATATTTCTAATCTTTAATGTGTGTGTACGTGTGTGCATTAAAATCTATTCTTTTACCTAACAAGAACAGCCCTAGATAGACTACTTTGTAACCTGCCATTTTAAATTTCATAATTTACCACAAATACTATTCCATATTTTAAAATGTTGTTCTACATCATGATTTTAAGTCGTATATTATTTTATTGCATCAATACATCAATTTATTTAACAATTGCTTACTGATGAACATGTAGACAATTTCCAGTTCTTCTACATTATAAACAATGTAGTAGCTTGGATCTGTTAACTTTCGGGGAAGAGAGATTCATCATTTCAATCATAGTTTATTCACATTTATCTTAAAATCTCTGATATTATCAATAAATAGGTTTATAGTATTTTCTTTAATTATTATTATATTTGAAACCATATTCTGTTAACTATGTGGTCCAAAAAAAATTCTAAGTTTCTTATAGAGTTTTACGTTGAAAAGGAAAATTTTAAAAATAACGATGGTGAATAAGAGTTGGAAAATATGAAGAAAAGAGAGATAAGATTAGTACACAGAATACATGCCATAAATATCTACAGATTTTGGTGGAGCGGAGTAAAAGTCTAGGCCTGATTTACTTACCAACCAATGGAAACAGAAAAATACTACTAGTTGCCAAGCAATAATTTCTTTAAAATGAAAAAAAAAAAAAACAACCAGTTGCTCTTTAATCTATCTATTCCAGTACTAAGTCATGAGAAATGTTTTCTTGCAAAACTTCATAAAAATCTGTGTGATGCTCTGAGTGATATCCTCAATTACATAGTCAAAGTAAATGTAATCATTTGTTTTTATAAAACTGTAATTTTAAAATAAAATTTACTTATTGTTAAGAACAAACTGTTTAGGGAATCATTTCACGTTATATTATTCTCTTGAGATAACTGAAAACACTGGAATATTGTTAAACTAGGTTGAGAGTTCTCTAGGAGAGTTGCTCTAGCAGCTGAATAAGAGATCTGATGACATTCCTTTGTCCTCCACATGTGAAAGGCTGGTGGAAGAGTCTGAACAGCGCACAGAGCGAAAGGCCACTGACCGCCTAGTGCCCTTACTGTACAACATGCACACATTTAGTTGAGAGAATCACCTACAGACATCAGCTGACTCTAAGCAGTCATTTCCAGGTGCTCTGTTCTCACGTAGTTTAGTTAGTTTGACTTTTTCTTGATGACAAAAAGCATTAGATTCACAATAAAAGCCTAGCATAATCTCAACTTTCTCAAGGGCATTTCAGGAGGGAGGGAAATGTATGTTTAATTCCACAAAGCATTGTTTTAACAAAGGATACGGTGGATTATTGAAAACGTATTATTTATGGGATATGGATGCAGAAGAAAGCTGCAGAGAGCAAGTCACTGCATAAAATTTGTCACCCCAAGGTTCCCTTTTCAGCTTCCGAAACTGAATCATTTGCCATTTTTCCAGGAAGCCTTCCCTGACGGACACCCCTCAACCATGATTACTCTCCTCCTGGGCAGACATGAATGTATATATTCAATGTGTGAGAAAACAGTTTTACACTTGCCATATTGCTTTGTATATGGAATATACATATATTGAGAATATGTATATATTCTCAAGTTCACTTATTAATTTGTCAAAGTACTCTTGAGTACCAGGCATTAGAAATAAGTATAAAGTATAGATACGCTTATACTTATTAGTATATTTATACTTATTTCCTTTTTTAACCTAGGCTGCATATTCCAAAATAAGCCAGGAACCATGCCTGTTATTTTTTTTATTTTTGAGGGATGATTTATCGGGTAATTATTTAGACTGGGTAGAGAAGAATGAGTAAAGAAGGGTGTTGGTGACATAAATATATTTAATTTCAAGAGAGAAAAATCTGGATTAAAAAGAAAAAGGGTGAAGTTTGAACTAAAGATAGTAGAGATGAGAAAATTATAATCAAAGGTTCATAGAATAGATGATATCTGTAACATCTATATTCTGGAAAAATTGACCATGAGTTGTTGCAATGATAGAAGGTTTGGGTGACAGGATTTTTTTCAAAACTAGCTCCTTGAATGTGCTTGAGACTTCACAATGAGACTTCACATTGCCAGGTTGTTGTCGAGCATCAGGGGTCAGTAAATACTCCAAAGGCTTTGAAAACCAGGCTGACCTCTGACATTTCTGTATTACCCAGGTGACCTAAGAAGTGTGCAACTACTAGGATCATCAGGAAACAGAGGGAAGAAAAGTTTCCTGTAAAAGTATTATCTGGATATTTGCCTTCTGCTCTCTATATTTGTCTTCTATTCTCTATACGAGAATGTGACTCTGTGACTTAACAACTTCTACTGTTTATCAAATATTGAACATGTGCTAGATCTCACTTACTCCCTTTGAGCCAGGAACTATTATTTTCCCATTGTACTGATAGAAATATACAGTCTCTGAAACAAAATCACCGAATTCTCAGTAGCAGAGCTGGGATCTTTAACCCCTTAACAACTGTATATGGGAAGCTAGACAGTCTCTCACGTGAAGTCCTTACACTGTGTGGTCAAAAAAACCTCCTAAGATTCTGTAAACATGAATCATCTTCAAACGACTCCAGAGATCCCCTGATTAAAGGTGGGCAGTTCTGGTGACGCAGACAAAGCAATAGCAGTTGGTTGAACGTCCAGGCCTAGCCCTCCGAGGAGCAGATCAACTACGTGGTACAAAGATGTACAGTGGATATACATGATTTTAGAAAGCCAAATAGTGTTAATGGAAAGATAGGACCACTGTGGTCTGAACATTATGTTCCTTTGCCTCTTTTTGTGAGCTTCGTGTAGCAAATGACTGTCAAATTCTACATCCTCGGGTTTACTTAAATATCAGCAGGTATGCAAAAGTCTTTGTGTGTCACACCAACAACAGGAAACATGATGCTTTATCTTCCCAATTCAAAAGAAGCACAGGCCATTAATTAATCATGCCAATCTCATTAGACTACAACGCCACTTTAAAAAAATCTCATATATCATATTGGTATTGGGCTTGCTTGGTATTTTCAGAGCGCTTACATATTACCACGGTGATGTGTTTCTTTTGTCCCCACCATTCATTGGACGGCACATCAGTTTGACAGAATGGGTATCTAACTTGAAGATTTACTTTCTTGCCTTCGTTTTGTGAGCCAGAGAGATAGAGAATGCAAATGCGGGAGATGCAAGTTTGGAGCTGTCTGGGGCTAGAGCTTTAACAGAACCCAGAAACATAAAGATTGCAGTGTTTTGATAGGCAGACATTTATAAAAGCTTCAGTGCTGACAATGTGGCCAGCTAGCACATAAACACAGTCTAAATTCTAGGTTTAGGAAGATGACATTTCTGTTAACTGATGCTCCTCTGGTAAAATCCCAGGTACAGTCACTCCTGCACTCACATTCATCAATGCTACTACCATTCTTGATTTCTTATTAGGTGTTTCACATATTTATCTCACTTGATCCACCTGAAGAGGGAAGTTCTATTAACGACCCCACTTTCCAGGTCAGGAAGTTGAGACATACAGAGGTGATATAACTCACCCTAGGTCACATGGCTAATAAACAGGAGAAACTTGGTCTCAAATTTTTTTTTTAATTTTTAAAATTTATTTTATTTATTTATTTTTGGCTGCTTTGGGTCTTTGTTGCTGCTCACGGGCTTCCTCTAGTTACGGCGAGCGGGGGCTACTCTTCGTTGCGGTGCGCGGGCTTCTCATTGCGGTGGCTTCTCTCGTTGCAGAGCACGGGCTCTAGGCACGCGGGCCTCAGTAGTTGTGGCTCGTGGGCTCTAGAGCGCAGGCTCAGTAGTTGTGGTGCACGGGCTTCGTCACTCCACGGCACGTGGGATCTTCCTGGACCAGGGCTCGAACCCGTGTCCCTTGCATTGGCAGACGGATTCTTAACCACTGCACCACCAGGGAAGTCCTGGTCTCAAATTTTTTATGTTTCTTCTCCTTATTCTTTTCCCCTACTACAATTCTGCCTTTCAAATACATGGTTTAGACTGTCCATTTGGGGTATCTGCCACCCTGGGAATGGTTTTAAATGTGTTCTAGGCATCAGCTATGGATCTCTGTATTTGAGTTGCAGATGTACTTTCACAGGAATAAACATTTGGGGACACCAAATCAAAGGTGAGGACCTAAAGAATAAATGTTCAAAGATGCCAAGGTAGAACAAAGGTGATGGAATGACTGAATAATCAGTTTTTGACCCCAGGCGACCTGACCTGCATAATCCTGGAAATTCATTTGTCTCCATAAAAAGGGCAGCTGAGTTGACTAAACTGCGTGCAGGAAGGTCAAATGGCTTTATCAGAGTGACAGGAAGCACAGACATTCAATGTCAATACCATGCAGAGCCACACACCCTGGAGTTTATTCCTCTTTTAAAGAGAATGTAATAGAGAAATTCTAGTCAGCAATAAGTTAGCTTTTTCAGGAGTCTAATGACATCATTATAGAACATTCTAACTTGGCTCTGTGGATGCAATGTCATTAGTGCCCCTGGGGTTTAGACCATGCTATCTCAGTTATTCTAAGCAGCCTCTCTCCATGTTGTATCCTCTCCCGTATGTCGGAGAAAAATGAGAGCTCTTATAGACACAAAAGGGTCTGCAAGAGCCCCAAGAGCACACAATGTTATTTTATTCATTAGTTGTCAAGTGCCTGCAGGGTTCAAAGAGACAGGTCAGTAGAAGGGTGTACCTAATATGAATTGTTCTACGCTCAAAAAAAAAATAAGGTATTTGCAGGAAGGTGTCTCTAGGGTTCAAATTTAATAGAAGCTGCAGATTCAATTGGGATCTCTCAACTTTACCCCTTTTCTGAGACCACCAACCTAGAAGTCAGTATTTGAACTGTGACTTGGATTTTTTCTGATGATTCAATATTATCTTCGAACGCCCTCACAAGCTACACTGAAGCCCGTCCATCAGACTCTTGCTAGCAATCTCAAGCACTTGAAATACACTGTACATAGTGGGTGCTCAATATATCTTGGGTGAAGGAACAAATGTCAGGGGCTTCGTAGAGGCAATCTCTGTTTCAGAGAGCTTCCCCAGTGGCAATCATGAGACCTAGCATCCCCTTCAATCAATAGTGAGCAAACTTGTTTTGGCATGGGAGCCAAAACAAGTGTTGCTGGGAACATCTTTTAATTAAAACTAGAATAACTTCATTTTTTCTCATTATTAAAGCAGTATACACACATTGCAAAAAATGGAAACAATACTGAAAACTAAAAAGTAGACATTTCCCCTCACCCCAAACATGCAAGATATTAAATAATAAAATACAATTTAAATTATTTTACTGAGTCCTACTCACAGATATAGATATAGAAATAGCTGTATGATAACAGGCATCTGCACATTGGTGACACTGCCGTAAGTCCTAACAGACATGACTGTCTCATGTTCTTTGTACGAACTCTTGCAGTCATTGTGTTGGGTTCGGGGTGTGGGGAAGGTCTGTTGGGGTATCTCTTGAGAAACTGCCATGGCTTCCTTTATTATGTGATAAGAGTTAGACAAATCATCACGTTTTCTTCTTTATTTTGCTTAATTTTTGGCTTAGTTTTCAGGAATTTGCCTCATTAAAGTATTTCTGCCCACATCATTTGTCACGCTACTATTCTTACTCTTGGGTGCTCAAGTCACTAATCTGTCTGAAGTTCTCTTCTGAGAGAAACAGATGCTTGTGTGTAGGCCTGTTTTCATGTCTCTGAAGATAAACTTTCATTGAGGAACGAAAGGTATTAGCTCCTGGTTTGATTTTCAGATCATACAGACCTACTCTTAATAACTAATGGTGCATATCACCATGCCAAGCCTTTTCCAGAGAGCACTGCCTACTTGATTATTTGATTCCAAGCTTCTGTTGAAAGCCTGGCTGGGAGGAATGATGGGTCAGAAAGCTTGTGGGATACATGATCCCTTCACCCCTCCAGTAACTGAAGTCAGATTACCAGAAGGTCAGGTGCTTAGACCTCAGCATTATGTCGAGGGGAATGAATCCATACTGAATGAGGTTCTAACGCTATGCCATTGACTTTGATCAAAGGATATCATCAGATATGTGCATGCAAAACCCATCTGGGTCTTGGTTATCAAGAAGGGCCATTGAGAACTTTGCCCATGCCATCAATTCATATCCTTGATTTAAAAAAAAAGCAAACTGGGCATGAAAAAATGTATTTTGGCATTTAATACCTGGAAGACATTTGTCTTCTTGAGCAACTTCTATGTTTCTCTCACCCCTAAACCCACTTTGATTAACAAACAAATAAAAGAACTACATAAGTACCATGAACTTCATGTTTATACTGAGAAATTCAGAGTCTAACATTGAAGTTCAATAAACACAGCTATGTTGACCCTTCTGTTACTGATATAGTCACAGTCTATTTTTTTCCCCATATTGTTTTCTATTCTCTAACTCATAACTTTGATGAATATACCTTATAGTGTAACTATTTCAGATATTTTTATGCAAAGGGGGCAAGAAATATTAATGCTACTTGTTGTGGTTTTGTCATTGATATGAAGTTTTCTCAATTCTTTTCATTTATTTTTTATTATAGAGTTTATAAATGATGAATGGTATAGACATGCACGTGGCCTGCGCAGACACATACAGCTGATTCTGGGAAACTCAGTATATACAATAGAACTGAGATTTTATTTCATACAGTTTGGCAGATTTTAGTTTGATAATTTATACATACACACATGAACACATGGAAGTGTTCTCTACCTTAAAGTGGATTTTCATTTTTAAGTTCTTTTGTAAGTGTGCTGTCTGGATTTTATAATCTATTTCCTAAAAGAACATTCTAATAATAATAACAGTTACTTTTTTTTTTTTCGGAACGCAGGCCTCTCACTGTTGTGGCCTCTCCCGTTGCGGAGCACAGGCTCCGGATGCGCAGGCTCAGTGGCCACGGCTCACGGGCCCAGCCGCTCTGCGGCATATGGGATCTTCCCGGACCAGGGCACGAACCCGTGTCGCCTACATCGGCAGGCGGACTCTCAACCACTGCGCCACCAGGGAAGCCCAATAATAGTTACTATTAATCAAACACTAACTCTGCCTCTGCCTATAGATTTAACATAAGTATTATATTATATTTTTTCTTTATAATAACCCTCTCTGGGCAAAGTTATTGTCCCCATTTTATAGATCAGGAAACTGAGGCCAGACAAGCTAAGTAACCAGATTACTAAGAAAGTAGAATTAGAATATAAGCCCAAATCTGCCTGAATTCAAAGCTCATATTCCAAACCACCAATCCATCTTGTCTGAACCAAGGCAGGTCCAAGTACAGAGTCAGTTTAAAACCATAGACCTTGGTCCTCAGTAACAGTAAATCATTTCAACAACACTAAGTCCCGGTATTATGTCTGCAGGGAAGAGTGCTATGGGCTTTATTAATTAGAATGTGAAACGTCTATCTTCGTTTCTCAGCAGTGTAGTACCACAGATGTTGGAATCAGGGTTGGGGGAAAAAGTAAAGCAAAGATTCAGCCCTTCCTAATTTACAGGCTGCTTCTCTGGGCTTTGGTCATTCCATCTTCAACACGGAGTTAGTGATACCTCCCCTAACAGTTTTAACAGGGCCACAGTGAACATCAAATAAGGTAAATGATGAGGCAACACACAATAAACTCCCAGTAGAGATAAAAGTTATCTTAGCATAAGAGAAAGAGCCTTCTTATAGCCCCATAATTGTATTAAAAATGTATGCTTTTCAATGTCTACCTAACTGCCTAGTGGATAACAAAACCTGTACACCCTTATTTTTGCTAAAGATCACACCCCTTCCTAAATGAGTCTCTCTTCTACATGTCCTCAATGCTAGAAATACCGGGCAGGAAAGAGAAGGGCAGGGTGAGGGAAACGCTACCTCTCCAAGAATGCCTGTATCCACAGATTATACTGTCCTCATCTGTAAGATGTGGCTAATAATAGAACAGTGTATTCTTCTACAACAGGTGTTTCTTGTCATACATAAGCTGATAGGCCATTGGCAAATAAGCGCATAATGCCAGGGCAATTTAGGATTTCAATGGTTGATACCTACTTTTTCCCAACAACTTCATGTTTTATGTTGGGAATGACAGCATTACTAGGAATGAGAACCTAGTTGAATGCAGCAAGTCAGACAATAATGCTGCAGCCACCCTCCCCTCCCCCGCCCCCACTGCATGACTTCCACTCACTCCACATTCTTATTATGGCTCATTTTGGCTGTGTTATGTCTTTGAAGGACATATGGTTCTCCCTGATGTTTGTGCACTTCGCTCTTGTTTCCAGAGCCCAGCAGTCTTTACCTTTCATACTCTTTAATTGTTTTACCTTTAATTAAAGGTAAATATATACATATATGCACACATATGTATAAACACACATTAGAAATTTAACAATATCCTGCTAGTGTTTCATCTTTGGGATTATAATTGTTGTGTTGATGCTTGATTACCAAGTTGTATAGGCTTTAAATGGTCTGGCCCAAACCAGATTTACTGTAAATCATCTTTTTTTTTTTTTCAGTGCATGATTTTGCACATAAGGTTTTTAAAGAGTGTATATGTTGCATGAGAGCAGAAATGCAAGCACAGCTTTCACAAGTTTGTTGGGAGGACCGATGAAATAATGCATGAAAAACATTTATCCCAGCACACACGGCACAGAGAGTGAGCTCAACAAAGGAGAACTATCACGACTCTTGTCATGTTTATATCTCAGGGAGGGGAGTCGGTAAACTCTATACTATAAGCAGAGTGTATAGTTCAGGAGTTGTGAATAATTTCTAGAAAAATATTTGTGGCCATTCTGCCTATAATATTTCTGGGTTTGTGTGTCTATAGCTATAGATTTTATTTATGTATAACATAATTATAGATTTTCTAAAGGAATTAACATGATATGATGATAAATGGGTATTTATAAATGTAATGGATACACACGGTGTTCATACAGACATACATAAAATCTCAACGTGAAATAGAATATGTCCATGGGTCTTAAACCTGGCTGGATGTCAGAATCATTTGGGGAACTTAAAAAAATATATCCCACCTAGGGCGTCACCCAAGCTGGTGGTGAGTAGGCTTGAGATGGGACCCGGTCCGTGTAGTTCTATAAAACTCTCCAGATGACTCTGACTTTAGCTGGGCTTGGAAAAAAATTGTCGAAACATTGGATTGTAAAATTCCCGCTTCATAAAATAATAGAGGGAGTGACTGATTCCCAATCAGTTTTATGATTATGTTCAATAAACACAAGCTTACTCTTCGGCTTATGGATTCTCAAATGCCTCTCCAATCATTTCAAAGCTATTATGAAATAATAAAACAGTCTCAAAATAAATTTCATTTTGATTCACGTTATCTTTACAAAGCAAATATCTACCAGTCACCACTACAGAGCTATAGAACTACGGGGTGGGATATGTGTGTGTGAGACCAAATTAAGTTGATGATGTCTTGTATCTATACTCCCTACACTTTGGCAACTATGAGGCGAAAGACTTAATTCAAAGGTGGAAGGCAAGGAAAACTACTACAAGATTCCACACTTATAGTCATACTTGGATGAGGGTGGACAGACAAATGAAAGAGTCTCGTTACTTAGTTTGGTGACAGAGAACTTCATAAACTTACAAACTTGAGACAGTGCTAAGTTTCACAGTCTCTCCTATCCAAACAGAGACAAAAGTTCTGAGTGAATGCAGTGGTTTGGGAGGCAACAAAGGAGTAGGGAAGAACGGGAAAGGGAACACGGCAATGAAAGAGGGTAAAACCCAAGGACCAACCAAGGGCTTCTTGGCAACGTGACAGAGTTGCCCAGCCGGCGATGGAGAAAAGCATGTGTAGAGGTATCTGACATAGGAAGCTATGAAAGAAGATACCTTTCAAGGAAGAAATGGAAGGGTGGAGATATAGATAGAAACTGGAAGGCAGCCTCCCTATGAATGTGCATGCTGCAGGAGACTGCAAAGAATATCAGTACTGACTGTGGGACCTTATTTGAAGAACTGACCTGAGTAGTAATCCATGACCATTTGAATGATCAATTCTATGAATGGGTTTTTTCTGAGGGTTATTCAGGTCTCTTAGTATACAAAGAAAATTGGGGAATGTGTGTGTGAGAGAGAGAGAGAGAGAGACAGGAAGAGGATATGAATACATCTGACCAAAGGGAATGCAATTAATAAAGTGAAACACAGAGAACAGAATGTGGGCACACCATCACTGACACTGGATCACACTACCCTTTACAATGTGTATATGTTTAGTAAAATCGCACTGCTCCCTGTGTCCTTATCTCTGGCCACCTTGGGAGTTTTGATCCTTAAAATTACAAAGAGGACAGAGAAGGATCACAGAGCACTCCCTCTTGGATGCACTGCCATCCATCCTTATGATATGAAATATCTAAAACCAAATTCTCAAAAATAATTTTCCACTGAGCATTTATTCTGAGCTCTGTTTCTCTGGTGATCCTTAACAAAGATTTTGTTGCCAGTGCCCAGAGGAAAGGATAATTTAAATGTAGAAAGAGACACTTGAGAAATAATGTCATCTGTTGGCAAAATCTCAGAGGGTATTACCTTCCTTTCATACAGGCAGGGAGCTAAACCTGATTGCATTTAGGGTTATCTTTAGCAGCTGTACTCAGAATCAAAACATTCTCATGAGGACTATTGTTCTAACTAATCTACTTATTATGCTTTTATTCAGTTTTAATAGTCTTTTATTAAAAAAAAAACTCAAAGGGGACAGCAATGGATTTTGCAATTATTAGCAAGGAAAGTACAGCCCATGACCTACAATCACTGGTTTGTCTAAGGATGTTCATCTTTTGAAAGCTATATTTTAAACCATTATGTTAATTACAGGCACTCGCTCCCCCATCTGCCACCCTGCCCTCTACTCCCAACAAAGTACAACCAGTATGAAGCTGACTTTCCTCCTATTTGGAGTCACAGGTGGAAAAGCTCAGTAGGTGTGATGCATGACTGCCGTTTAAAGGAATGAGATGCAGCAGCTGAGGGTGGCTTATCAGAAAAAAAAAAAAAAAAATCACACTCTAGAATATCTGTGAGTAGGATGTTGAAAGCTTTGTTTAAACCAATCCTTTGTGCCTTCTAATAGGCATTCGTGTCTTTCATTTTCTTTACGCTTCCTCCACCTTCCTGTCTTCAGGGGATAGAACAAATCAGTCTGATATGTTTCCTTCTTTATGTGTTGTTTGTCTTGGGCAAAAGATATTCACATATTTCTTTTGACTGAAAGCTAGATTCACCAAACCAATTAAATGAAGATTTTCTAATTTCTTATTTCTTATTCAGGACTTTCTCCACAATGTACAAAGAGTATAACTTTAAAGTAGATAACTCTTTCCTCACATCTAAACAGATTATCCATCGTGCATTTGAACATAAATAGAAACCACAAACAGCTATAGACAAGTATAGAGCCACGCACCATAGTATTCGTGAAAATGCTGGAACCGTGGCAGGTAGAATCCCACCAAAATCATACTGGATTTCCTGGATATACTTTCACTATTTTTTTTCCTAAATTCAGTTTGGAAATTCCAAATGAAAGGAGCAGCCTGTGGCTGTGTTAAATATATGCCCAGTTAAAAGGCAGGGCCATATGACTGCTGATTTATTCTTTAGCTCCTAATCAAATATTTTATACATTAGACCTTTACTATCAGAAGTTACTGTTTTCCAGATCATTATCACTCAAGGTCTCTCAGAAAGGTTTTAAGAATCATCTAAAAGCAAAAAGGAAAATTAAACCTCACTTTGCACTGCCATCTTTTTGTTCCTAAGAAGCCAGGAAATGTGTAAGGGATCCATCCTCCCGTTAGAGTGCATGGATGACGCTCGAAGTCGTATTAATGCAAATAGGGAATGACCCAAAGAGTAACAGCACTTAACATTTGTGGAACGTTTCTAAAATGTATTAAAATACCATAATCATTAGTTAAGGAAAACTTATAACACCCTCATAAGAGACATAAAGGGTATAAATGAGATAACAAACCTTGATAGCACAAGGCAAGTCTCTGATAAACAAGGGTCTGGTCACTTACACAAGAGCTCTTGTGTCTTGGTGGAGCTGAGGAAGATTTGCTTCAATGACCTTGAACCCTCATCCTTAAATAAACAAAGCAGCCCCAGGAAGGAGGGAAGAGTATATAATCATTCAGCTCACAGAGAGGGAGTGACTCAGGGAATTGAGAAAGATTTTCAAAGGTGAGAAAACCAGATCACATTTTCTTTGGTGGGGACTTTGTTAGGAGAATTGGGGCATCAAAGTTCCAGTGAAAGACTTTCTCTTGAGATGGAAGATCAATATCTTATTTGATTTGCAGGCAAGAAATAAACTTCAGAATGGAGAGTTCCTGTTTTCTTTGGTTAGATTCCTCTTCCAGTTTAGAAAGCTGCTGGCCATATCTTAAGTGGCAGATAGAGAGAAACTGAGACAGGCAGACGTTTCATATGAATTCCCTGGGCCTTATGACCTACACTGACCAATAAATGGTGATCCATCTGCCATATTCCTATTATACTCAGGTCCCTGGGAAATCAACAGCTAGAAGCACTCACATCAGTGTGATAAGTGACTGACTAAAGAACAGGAGTGGATTTTAGAGAGACAGACTGCCCCCTTTTCCCTGCCCATGGTAGATTCTGTTGTCTGCCTCCTCCTTAGCCATTAGTTCTTTCTCCAATCTCCCTCCTTCTTTCCTAACCAGATCCTATTTTTGTTCGTGTTAAAAGGTGCTTATTAGCAAAGGTTGGCCCCTTCCTCAGCCCAGAGGATGAACTCTGCTTTGTCTAATTGTCTAGTAATTCCAAGCATTTGCTTGATTGATTAATGGGTGGGCAGATGACCCAGCTCTGGCTAGGGAAACAAAGGAAAATAGTCTGGGTCAGACTCAGAAAGTGATTTTACTCCCTGATGAATAAAGAGAGATGCCTCTTTCTCTCCTCCCCCGTTTGTCCTTCTGGGTTTAGATGCAGTAAAGGGAGAGTGAGATGCTTGAGGATGAAGCCGAAAGGGACTCTAAGGGTGAACATGGCCAAAGCCAATACTAAGGTTCTCGAGTCCTCAAAGACACTGTTGAACTACTAACCCAATCCAGAAACCATCTATCTCCAGACTCGAAGGACTTTTATTTTCGTTTAGCATTGATTAGTTTTTGAGGCTGAAAGCAGCTCAAAGGATATATCCCTCCTCCCCCTTTGCTTCCCTCAACACTTTCTTCACTGAAGGATTTTTAAAATTTCCACAAGACCTATGTATTGCTTAAAAGCTCATCAGATTTGAGTGCTTTACAGTGTTTACCGGGAGCTATAATGTGTAAGGTGATGAACTCATCCAGTTTGCTTGGCACTGTCCTGGTTTTCACACTGAAAATGCAGCATCCCAGAAACTCCTTCAGTCTCAGGCAAACCCAGATGGTTGGTTACCCTAAACATATAAAAGAAAACTCAACATATGACATTTGTCCTGCCCCAAGTTGAGAAATTATCCAGATAATTCAAGGTGGTTTTTTTCCCCTCAAACATCTGGGCATATCAAGTACAAGTAGAATTTAGACTACATTTAAAATAATGTCTTTAATTGCCCACTTTGCTTTCCAGACATAAACTGAGGAACAGAAATCTCCAACCATTTGTGGAAAAAAATAAAAAGAACGACTGTAGGCCAACATTAGCATTAACATTAAATATTATGAATATATATACGTGTATATATAAAATGTGCCAGGCCCTTGAAGTCCTGTACTTGAACGATCTCACTGAAATCTCAAATAATTCTTAAAAAACATTAATATTTATTTCCATTTTACAGATGAGGCAAGTGAGGCTTAGAGAACTTAAGTCACCTGCAAAAGATCACTCATATGATAAGGGTTTGAAGAACAATTCCTGATTTTTGTGAGCAACCCTGAGTAGATTTAGTTTGGAGTTGAAAGTGTCACAAAACATGGGCAATGCTTCTGTGAACTGAGTTAGAACATCCTATATGCTCACAACCATTTCTTAGAAATTTCACTGCAATTCCTTCCAACCTACAGATATGAGCACAAGCCCTTGGGGGGAAGGTTAAACATGTGGGACCTGGGAAGGTCCCTGTTGATACAGGCTCCAGTTGGTACAAGTCACCCTCAGGGACCTACAGAGTCTCTGCACCCAGCAGGAGGGAAGTCCAATTAAAGGCAAATGTCACGTGCATCTCTGCTGATGGGAATCACCTGTTTTACATGACTACCTCTGACTCTAGTCCAAGGGAAAACCACACAGAGCATTCCAAGTAGTGGAATCAGAGCTTACTGAAGTGGAAGTTATCAGCCAGACCCTATCCTGTATTATCTGCTTGCAGGAGAGGAATGAGAATGATGTTGGCAATTTTTGATCTGATTGTATTGGGAAGATAATGTCAATGAAAATTGAGTGTTGTCACTAGTGCAAAGTAAATGTCGGGGCAGACTGAGACATTTAAGAAAGAGTGGAGAGGCCACTTTCCAGGGAAGACCATTCAATTTTTATTAACATTAGAGCTATTACATGCCACAAGCTTTTGCTTTGTTTTTTGGGCAAAAATAACATGGGAGGGAAGTCCAAAGGGGACATATCTGTATGTGTATGGCTGATTCATTTTGTTGTGCAGTGGAGGCTAACACAACATTGTAAAGCAACCATAGTCCAATAAAAATTAATTACAAAACAGATAATTGAGGGAACCCGATGACCCAATATCAGAGTCGATTTATATAAGGGTAAAATCCAGAATGGAACCGCAAGTGACCTTGTTTACCTGTTAGTTTCTCTCTCTCTTCTTCAAAATGCAGGACTCCTACAACTGCACATGCAAAGATATTTTAATGATTGTTTCCTGAAAAGTCGGTGATTTATTTGGTACACACTGGTACTCAAAAACTCTAAATAGTTGGAAGGTATAAGTATCAACTTTATCCTTGTCATATGCTATTCCGCCCCTCACCATCCAAATGTTTTAAAATAAATGAGATGGGGTCACATGCACATTTTTGTGTGATGTTGGTGACCTGATGCAGATATTCATAAATAAATAATATTTATTTATAATATTATAATAAAAAATAAATAAATAGTATTTATTATTAGTAATAATAAAAATATTCATAATGGTCCTACTAAGAATAGTTTCATTTCACTGCTTACTTTAATTCTTGTACTATGTAATTTTACATGCATTATCTTATTCCTGTTTTTACAACAACCTATGATAACCCTAAAATCATTGCCCATTTCCGGACCGTCTAATGAGAAATTTCCTCTTTTTCTTTATTTTACACCTCATGATTCTATGTACATGTTCACTTGAAAACAACATAATGGACACCTACTGATTTTGCCTGCACTGCATCAATTCCCGCTTCTTTTGGTAGCTGTACCTCAATTTCCTTTGGGGAAAACCACATTTCCAGGAAAGGAAACAAAAGTTCTGAAGAGTGAAAGATTTTGCTCAAAGTCACATAGCTAGGACACAAGCATAAAGTCTGTATTTGAACACAGGCTGTCACCTCACAGTCTGTGTTTCACACCACTCTACTATGTGCCATCCACTTGCAGAGTCTACTTATACAACAAGATTTATGATACTTAAAATCATATTTTAAAAGGACCTCAGGGTTACTTAGCCCATGTCCTGACTAGTATAAGATCAATTCCATATATATATATATATATATATATATATATATTTATATATATAAAGCCATGCCTGAAGGTTGTACAAACCAAAACTATAATGAGGGTTCAAGAAGGGTTTAGAGAAATTCTTGGATGATAGATCTTCCCCAGTTAGGGATGCCCCCTTTGAGGAACCTCATGAAGGGCAACTCTCATCATGTCACACCAATGTCCCTTGGTGCTACTATAAAAGACAAGACACTGAATAGTGTGGGCTATAATTCTTATCCCATGTGACTTTTTTATGTTCTCATGATTCTTAAAATATATCTAAGTAACCTATTTCTATAATTTGTCAAACTTAGCCACGAGGAATAACTGAATCTTGCTGTTCCTTGTTCAACTGGAGGCAAGGGTGAAGCCATTCTTATTAGAAGAAGGCACTACTATTTTGGTAGCTTGTTTTGTTGGAGAGAAAATGACTGGTCTATGAGAAGATCTGGGTCCTTTTTTTCATCTCTGCCTCCCAGGTGCTGGGTGAGCCCAAGCAAAGTCAAACTCTGAGCCGCACTTTACTCATTAACAGTGTGAATGACTTGAAGCTGGGGTGCTGCCCCTCAAAGAAAGGATGGAACAAAAAAAAAAAATTCACCAGTCAGCAAGGAGACAGACCAGGGAATCTGTGGAGTTCTAATGATGAATTCTAGATGGAAAAAAGGACCTTCTGAAAAATGTATCACCACAGGCCTGCCCTCAGGCAAATTTGCGATTCAACATTTACATAACCAGCATATATCAGGAAACCCCAAGACAAGAAATCATAGTCTTGACTCAGTTGTATTTTAGAGAACGTGGCAGAAACCAACACATATTTCTCTACAGAGATGGAATGTCTCTACAAGGATGGAATGCAGCCTCAACTCAGGCCTCACAAAACATCCACAGATAAATTCCAGATAACATAAGCTCACTCTCCAAAACTGCAAAACAAACAAGGAAACAGGTGTTCGTGAGGGGTAATCAGCAGAAACAACAGGAAGAAACCCGTAGATATTGGAATTATGAGATTCAGATTGTAACATAACTATGTTGAAATATCTTTTTAAAGAACTGAAATAATGAGCAAGGAGAAAGACACAATTGAAGAAAGACTGGTCGGGTTATAAAAAGAACTCCTGAAATAAAATATGCTAAATAGAAATTCAAACACTGAAAAAAATAAAAGCATGTAAATAAAAGCCCAATGTATATTAGTCACATATTAGATGGGAAGATACCAAGAAGTTATCCAGAGTGCTGAAGAGAGAGACAAGAAGATTAAAATTTGAGAGAATAAGAAACGCTTAGGAAGATAAAATGAAAATGTTATGCATGAGTCTAACATAGTTTCCAGGAAAAAAAGGAATGAATAGAATGTGGGATAATAACATGGCTAAGAATTTTTCAAAAGTGATGAAAAACCTGTATCCTCAGATTGAGAAAACACAACAAATTCTAACTGTGATAAGAAATGTACACCTAGCCACAATGCCGTAAAATTGCACATCGAAAACCAGAAGGTCTTGATGACAGTGAAAAGTTAGTAACTCAGACTGCCTACAAAGGAAAAACTACTCTCAAGAAATTTTCCAGCAACAGCAATTAAAGCCAGAAAAGAGTGAAAATCTTTTAAATCTTTAAATCACTGAGGGAAAATAAATGTCAACCTAGCATTGCAGAACTGACTAAACTATTATTCAATGTGAATAGTAGATATTTTTCAGACGAACAGAAAATGAGAATTTGTTACCAAATGATCCTAAATAAAGGAACTTCTAGAGTAGCTTCTGGCCCCATGCCCAGAGATTCTAACTTAGTTGGTCTGAGGAAGGGCCTGGCATCTATATATGTATCTCTACACACACACACACACACACACACACACACACACACACACACACACACACA
>NW_021703768.1:142649483-142678679 GCF_005190385.1 Monodon monoceros | reverse complement strand
ACACACACACACACACACACACACACACACACACACACACACACACATATATATAATACACACACACACACACACACACACACACTTACTTGTACTTAAGTTTTAAGGCCACCTAGGAGATTCTAATGGGCAGCCAGTCCAATCTCTGTCCTAAAATAGGGGTTTTCCTACTTTAATATATTTTCAGATTATCTGGGGATCTTGTTAAACTACAGAATCTGATTCAGTGGGCCCCAAATTCTGCATTTCTAACAAGCTCCCAGATGACGTTGATGATTCTGGTCTGTGGACCACACTTTGAGTAGAAAGGTTCCAAAGGATTAGTTCAGGAAGACGACAATTTATCTCAGGAGAAAGATGAGGTTGAAGAAGCAATAATAAACCTAGAATTTGTTAAAGGTGGGTAACTCTACACAAACATTAATTGTATAAATGATATAGTTATACAATTAACGTTTGTGTAGAGTAACTTACAACAATGAAGTTTAACTGTGGGAAAGAAGTAAAATGGGAGAGGATGATTAGACATAAAATGTCCCAAGATCTGCATATTATTCAGGTGAAACACAGAAATATTTACCAAAATGAATGCGGTGGTGTAGATCAAGAGATTTCCAATTGTGTTTGATGGACAAAAATAGATCTCAGAGATTCCCCAAGATCTAGCAACCCCAAATTTTATTAAGCAAACCAGAACACTTTTGAGAGTAAAAGGGGTGCTATTAATAATTACCCTGGACAACAGACACAGATCAGGATTATCCCAGAAAAATCAGGACAGATGGTCAGCTCCCTCAAGAGCTGAGAGGAGAGGCTGAACGAGCAGGTCTCTGGGTCCCTTCCCCTCTCCCCCAGGACCGTCTAATGAGAAATTTCCTCTTTTTCTGTATTTTACACCTCATGATTCTATGTACATGTTCACTTGAAAACAACATAATGGACGCCTACTGATTTTGCCTGCGCTGCATCAATTCCCCCTTCTTTTGGTACCTGTACCTCAATTTCCTCTGGGGAAACCACATCTACCCCACTCCATATCATTCACTATTGGTCTGTGCCAACCCCAGGAATAAAAACATCTTCCAAGCCTGGCCAAGCAGGTCACTCTATTCTTTTCATCACTGTGATTGGTTGCAGCATAAGCATCTGAGTCAGGAGAGCCTAATGAGAGTCAATTCTGAGAATCATTAAGAAAGAGATTGTTCTGGGACTTCCCTGGTGGCGCAGTGGTTAGGAATCCACCTGCCAATGCAGGGGACCCGGGTTCGAGCCCCGGTCCAGGAAGATCCCACATGCCACGGAGCAACTAAGCCCGTGCGCCACAACTACTGAGCCTGCGCTCTAGAGCCCGCGAGCCACGACTACTGAAGCCCGCATGCCTGGAGCCCGTGCTCCACAACAAGAGAAGCCACCGCAACAAGAGAAGCCCGCGCACCGCAACAAAGAGTAGCCCCCGCTCGCCGCAACTAGAGAAAGCCACGCGCAGCAACGAAGACCCAATGAAGCGAAAGATAAATAATAAAATAAATTTTTTTTAAAAAAAAAAGAAAGAAAGAGATTGTTCTTTGTGTTGGGTTTTCTAGTTGAAGGAATTTTGTAAGCCTGCAGCTGCTGGGAACCAGCAGGTGGAGGGTCCTGTCTGAGATCCATGCCAAACCTGAAAAAGAGAGAGACACATACAAGGTCCCAGTGACATGGTCTGCACCACTGAATCTGTCAAGCCTGAGCAAATGATACCCCTGCACTCTGAGATGAAGTGAGACATCTCCTAGACTATTTTTTTGGTCTTTATTTATTCATTTCATTATTGTTGTTGTTGTTCTTATTTACTTAAGCCAGATTGAACTGAGTCTTCCAACCAGCAAATGAAAGTCATAATTAAAAAGATGTATAGTTTGTGAAAACCACTTGACTAAATTAACTTGGCAACCCCTTTCAGCTCTAGTGACATGGCTGAAGTGACATAAGCTACATAAGAATGAGAATCAGAATTACTTTTCTCCATGTGCTATTATCTAAATCTATGGCTTGTAGCTTCTACGAACTTTAAAATTGTTTACTATTTCTAAAAATAGATTTTCTAACCCAACTTGCCTTACATTTGAAAAAATGGGTCAGATTTGTGCCATTCTAAATCCACATTCTAAAAGAGGCAGCTTATAAAATTTTGTTTATGATCTGATTTTCAAAACATTTGAAGGGACTGATTTAGATCATAGAAATTCAGCTAAAGCAAGAGGCTAAAATTAATCCTTCTGAATTTCTTTGCTTCTGATTCTAAATCTCATAACTGTGAGTTATTCAAATGCATCGTCGTATTCCAGGGAGAGTCACAACAATAAATAAGGTACCTGCTCACTTCAAGGTACCCTAATGACACATAAGGAAAAATATCTATTATTTTGCAGTTTTCCTGACCACCTGCCTTAAGAGACTTAAATAGTATGTATTTGATGTGTTGCAATACTTTGATTTTTAATCTAATTTGCTATTTATATTAGCGACTAAGTAATATATTTTGAAAACTAAATTAAAATATGCTTTTGAACTGATGTGTCCCCAGCACCCAACAGTCCCTGGCACAGAAAAGTTCCTCAAATACTTGCTGAATGAATGACATATAAATGAATATGCCTAAACTATATATTAAAAACATGCATTAGGGGCCATAAAAAGTGAAATGAAAACAGGAGACTGTATTTACTGCTAGTTACCAGTTAACACTTAGACCACAGTTTTGGTATGTGTGTTCCCAAGAAAACATGTTCCAATGCCAAGTGTTAGATTTCAAAAAGAAAATTTTTTTTCTCTGAACAAAAAGTCTGGGCAAACAAATCTTCATACATGTCTTTCCTGCTGGACTTCTCAGAGCCTTTAATATGCCAGTATGCCTTTAAATATTCCAGAAAGGAGCTAAGTGAAGCAGTGGTTCTTAGTCATAATTCTAACTTGACAACCAGATTTAATTTTTGTGGAATAGTTCTTATTAAGAGTATTCTTCAGACCCCACTTTTGAGGAGTGTTTCCAGACTCTCACTGCCAACATCCAGAAAAGAGTTTGACTAATGTCATTTCCTTTGAGAAACGTATTGCAAAGCATAGTAAAGTCAGAGAAAACTGTGCTATGAGTTCAGATACATCATAAAATTAACTGTTGTCACTGAATTATTGATTTTTATCTGATTTCGGGTGTATCTGTAGAAATGAGTGTGATGTTTAAAACAATGGTTTAAATCATCAGAGCATCGGTATGCCACTTGGCAACTTGGGAGAAAGAGGTGGCACTTTCTCACTCTTCTGGGTTTCATTACGGCAAACACATCATGTGGGGAGGCAGGTGTGTTTCTTGCATAGATAGAGGAATCCAACATCCACTTCCTGGAATGCACAATTGAACTCTACAAAAAGATTTTTTTCCTTGGATCGCAACAAAATAGAGAGCTTAGAGGAGCAGGAAGAATTACCCTGGATGTAGAACTGATCTGCATAAATTCATCAAAGGATCACGCTGCGGATGCACAGATTATTTGAAAGAGGAAACATGAATAACAAGACATGCTTTAAAAAAAAAAATGCCTGAAATAAAAAGGATACAGTTTCAAAACTCAAATGCAGTTCTCCATTTCTTATGTAACAATAAAATGTGGATAAATGTGTCAAAGAGAGTACTGAGGATTTCATTTGCTCCTTGTATTCAGCCACACTTTGGGTTATGCCTTATTGATTTATGATTTTATTAAAGCCCTAGGGATATGTCCGCCTGCATATTTCTAGTTGATGATTGAATGTGTAGCTGATGTTTTGCAAAGAACACGTGGAATGCTTCCTTGCCAAGCTTCACCCACTTTTAAAGCAACACTTATAATAGGAGTTCAATACAACAACAAATAAGCATCATTTGTTTTCCTCTTTATCTTATCTTTGTTCCACAGGAATTTAAATGCAAATGCGAAACAGAATGAACACCAGCAAATGCATCAACTGCTCCCACAATATAATCATTGCAATCTATAAAGCATAACAGGCTCTCGTGTGCTGTCTGCTTACTGTCACAGTATTGCGTGGCTGGAAATACATTCTCTGGGTGTTATTTTGCAGCCACATTTGAAAAGGAACATTCTGAGGAATCATCCCAGTGTTTATGTGAAAAGAGTGTAATGTTTGCCTGTGTATGTATGGAACAGCTTTATTCTTTATTTAAGTTAATTTCACAAAACAATTAAGGGAAAAGTATTTTTAGCATCAATAATTAAAACCAGGGAACTCAAAGGAAGGGCTGATCTCTGAAGCCTTATCTAAGCAGAGCTTTCTGCCTTGCTACTAACCATATGCCCTGCCTGACAGTCTCCTGAAACGCTCCATTCTGATGTATTGGCCAGTTCTTACAACCTGCCTTGTGCCCTGAACTGAATACAGAACATCCCAAACATTACTCCTTCTACCGTGAGGATCCACCCCCATGTGCTACCATAGGCCAGTCGGTTACATTTTTCAGTACTCTAGAAATGCTCCCAGGGGAATGGACTGGGTTTCTAGACCAATGGTTCTTAATTTAATCATGCATAAAATTCTCTAGGACAACTTGTTAGACTCTCAGACTTCAAACCTAGAGATTTAGGTTCAGTGTGTTTGGAGGAAGGCACAAGAATCTGCGTTTTTAATAGGCATCGCGTGTGATAGAGTTGCACATGCTCCCAAGTTCTGTTAAATCAGAGATCAGCACACCAAGGCTGATGGGCCAAATCTGACCTACTGCTTCTTTTTCTAAATAAAGATACGTGTATGTATAACTGAATCAATTTGCTGTACACCTAAAGCTAACACAACACTGTAAATCAAATATACTCCAATAAAATTTTAAAAAACATTTGCTGGAACACAGCAATAGCTATTTTTTCTAAAGTATTGTCTATGGGGCTTCCCTGGTGGCGCAGTGGTTGGGAGTCCGCCTGCTGATGCAGGGGATGCGGGTTCGTGCCCAGGTCCGGGAGGATCCCACATGCCGCCAAGCGGCTGGGCCCGTGACTCATGGCCGCTGAGCCTGCGCATCCAGAAAAAAAGTATTGTCTATGGCTACTCTCACACGATCATGAGATTTCTGAGTAGCTGTGACAGAGACTGTATGCTTTGAGAAGCTTATAATATTTACTATCCAGCTATTTATAGAAATGTTTGCCCACCTCTACTCTAGATGATGTTGTATTAAGTTTTATGCTTCAGACTTAATTTTAAGTTCCAAAATATTACGGTGTTATAATACATACGTCATCTTCAGTATAGATCTCAACAACTTAAACCTTTCCGATGGTTTCCCATCACATTTAATTTCTTACTCTAGTCCGCAAGGTTCCTGGGTCCCTCATAAACTTCACTTCTTTCCTCTTTCCCCTAAGCCATGGTTCCCTGTGTCCCAGGCATACCGGTCCTTCTTTCTGGTCCTCAAACGTGCCACATTTGTTCACGTCTCAGGGTCTCTGTACTTGATGCCACTTTAAAAACAGAGTACGCACTTCCATGCTTTTTTTTTTAATTCAATATCTATTTATGGGACATTTACTATGTGCTTAGGAACCATGCTAAGTACTTGGCACACACTGGAGAGTAAGAGAAGTTTGTGCTCTGTCCCTTAAGAAGTTTACAATTTAATATGGGAGGGAAACATCAAATAACAAAGTATACAAAATCTGCAATGTCACCTTACATCAGTCAGAATGGCCATCATCAAAAAGCCTGCAAATAACAAATACTGGAGAGGGTGTGGAGAGATGACAACCCTTCCACACTGTTGGTGGGAATGTAAATTGGTACAGCCAGTACGGAGAACAGTATGGAGATTCCTTTAAAAACTAAAAATAGAGCTACAATATGATCCTACAATCCCACTCCTGGGTGTATAACCAGAGGAAACCATAATTCAAAAAGATACATGCACTCCAGTGTTCATCGTAGCACTATTCACAGTAGCCAAGACTTGGAAGCAACCTAAATGTCCATCGACAGATGAATGGATAAAGAAGATGTGGTACATATATATACAATGGAATATTACTCAGCCATAAAAAGAGCACAAAATAATGCCATTTGCGGCAACATGGATGGAATTAGAGATTATCACACTAAGTGAAGTAAGTCAGACAGAGAAAGACAAATACCATGTGATATCACTTATATGAGGAATCTGAAAAAATGATACAAATGAACTTATTTACAAAACAGAAACAGACTCACAGACACAATAAACAAACTATGGTTACCAAAGGGGAAAGGTGGGGGGGGAGGGATAAAGTAGGAATTTGGGAGTAATATATACACACTACTATATATAAAATAGATAAACAACAAGGACCTACTGTATAGCACAGGGAACTATACTCAATATTTTGTAATAATCTATATGGGAAAAGAATCTGGAAAAGAATAGACATATGTATATATATAACAATCACTGCTGTACACCTGAAACTAATACAACATTGAAAATCAACTATGCTTCAATAAAAATAATTTTTTTAATTATGAAAAATATTATGTTGAACAACAGATGCCCTAAGAGAGCACATCAAGAGTCCTGCTTTGATTTGGAAAGACAAGGAAGGCTTCTCTTAGCAAGTGATATTTATACCAAGATCTAAATATGAGTGGACCTTATTCAGGAATTTCATTGTCATTCAACTTTCTACAATGAGAATAGATTGAAGGATTTTTAACAGATGAATAACATGTTCCAATATCTGGCTTTAACAGAACACTATTCTACTAGGAGATGCAGCATTCTGTACTTAGTTATATTTTAAGTCAACCTTCAATGACTGATAGAACGCTGTATTTTCTCTTGAACCTAGCAAAGTGCTCTGCAGGCTTCATATAGCAAATGGTCGAATAAATTAAAAACAGAGTATATTTTTTAAAAACAGCAAAGCCAATTCATCCAAGGAGTTAATATTCACCCTTGGAGAACAACCGATTTCAAATATATACACACACACACACACATATATATTTGAGATATAATTGACATTTAACAATATATTAGTTTCAGGTGTACAACATAATGATTTAATATATTTGTATATTGTGAAATGATCACCACGATAAGTCTAGTTAACATCCATCACCACATACAGTTACAGTTTTTTTCTCTTGTGATGAGGACTTTAAAGATCTATTCTCTTAGCAACTTTCAAACATGCAATACAGTAGTATTAACTATGGTCACCATACTGTACATTACATTCCAGGAATTATTTGTTTTATAACTGGAAGTTTGTACCTTTTGACCACCTTCACGCATTTCTCACATGCCCTACCTATCAAAATATTTTATGTTTCAGAAAAGTGATCTGTATTGGATAAATTAACACGTCTGAGGTCTAGTTCCAAAGACTGCGGGCTGAGCGCTGGCTTCTAGTAGTGGGAACGCTATGGTTCTTCTCCATCATTTTCCCCTGTCCCCTACCTTTGCTGCCCTTCCTAAGAAGAAAGTGTGTTAAATATGGATTGCTCAAATTCTAGCATTTTGTACCTGGCTAGTGTGCCAAGAGATGACATTTGTTTAAAGACATTAAAAGTTGTGGCACCTTGTGGCCCAGGTGCTCCCACTTGTAAGCTACTCTGGCTTCCTTTGTTTCTGTCTTTCTCAGCATCAGCTGTAAAATACGCAAGGCCCAGAGCAGAATGAAAATACAAGCCTTTTGTTCGAGTTCCTAACAACTTCAGCAGAGGACTGCAGTACATTAAACCAAGTGTGTGAAGTTCTTCTGAGTACAGGACAACTACACAGATCACAAGCCCATGAAGCTGGCGCTGGTTCCTCTCTTTATAGTCGGTCTTTCAGTGGGGCTTAGATGCAGCTATCTTGGGGGGAAGCTCTGAATCACTGCAAAGGCCTGACTTGGGTAGCGTGGGGCGGCTGAACTCTAGGCACTGGGACCAAATCTTACGCTCTTTTGGCTTTGCCTTTGTTATCCTCTGGGAAGGACAAAACCTGCATTGGACTTGCCTTGAATTTGAGAGTAAGATCAGGTTTGTAATTCCAGAAAAGTAGAAAAACAAGACTTTCAGCGTGTATTAGTTCCAGGCTACTTAGCCCTAATAAACCCAGACAAAAGAGTCTTCTATACGCTCCAGCCCACATCACTGGAGTTCCACGTTGGTAACTGGGGTCAATGCCCAAATTAATAATAGTGTCCTTGTATCTAGCTTATCTGGATTGTGCACACATTTTCGAAGCATCCACCGGGGGAAAAGGGCTAGTCTGGGACAGAATTGGGGATTTAAAAATCTGTGTCTTGGACATTCTCACTCTCCATATCTATTGGCAAAAGCATTTCAACACAGCTCACAGAGAGATTAGTCCAATTCATGTACTAGTAGATGGCAGCATATACCTTGAGGAGCCAAATAGTTGAACTAAAACACAGCAACACCAAATCTTTTTTTTTTTTTTTCCCTACCAAATTCACCCACATGCCTATGGATGCAGCTTTGTGCTTTTGAAATTTGAGCAAATGTGATGTGACTGCTACAGTAAAGTATCATGATAAAGTGATTTTGCTCATGCTGAACCCAAATTGGCAATTCGCCCAGAATATGTGTCAAGTAGGACAGGGAAGGTTTTCAGATTCTAACTGTACCAAAGTAATGGACATCTGTTGTTTGTGTATAGCGTTGGTAGAACTTTTCAAGAGAATGCCTTGCTTTCTCTTGGTCGAGGGGTAGACGTATGATCACAACCATGAAATGATCCCGCTGTCCTAGGAATAAGTCAAATAATGCAAAGACAAAAATTGAGTAAAATAATGCAAAGACAAAAATTGAGTAGAATCATGTGAGGGAAATTGTTGGTGTAGATTCATCCTATTCGTGCTTAATGAGACAACAGAAGTACGTCCTTGTTATCTAGCTCTGGAGCTGTCTTGCTTCCAGCCTGTTCCCGTGTTTTTCTTTGGAGCCTGTTTATTTGATCTGATATTCCTTTCCGAAACATTTTCTTTATTTGGAGTCAGTTTCTGCTGCCTACAACCAATAAACCAACACCAGCACAAACACAAAGTGACGACTGATCTCCCACAGTTTTTTAAATAACTAACAAAATTTCATATAAAACGAAGCTACAATATTTATAGCTTATTGTACAGACTTCACTGATTTCATTGTTTCTCTAATTTATTTATTTAACACTTTTATTAATAATAGGTGTCAGCTTGGAAGCAGCTTTACCACTGAGAATTCTGGTGTAAAAAGTAGCACATCTGTGCTGACAAGATGGCTCACGAGATTGACCTAGATAATGAGTTGTATAATTCTGGCTCCACAACAGACACTGAACTATGAAGATACAAGTAAATGAGTGAACATTCAATCCTCTATTCCCTATTCTATGTTATTTCTGAATGTGTCTCTTAGTAGAGTTATTACTTCACCTCCTTGCTGGGAAATATTATTTAGAGGTTTCTTGAGTCATGTCATCAACAAACCATCCCTATAATTGTTGTATATCGACGAATGACTTCATGATGAAGAGGTAAAGGTTAAAAAAAAGTGGATCAGGCGTGCCAAATGAGTATAATGCCAAAAAATGCAATGCTGGATAATTCCCAATCTCATGCAAAATGTGGAATTCTCTTGAATTTGCCAAAAACTTATTGAGTAGTTACACTGTTAGCAGAATCAGAACTAGAATGAGGCGAGCGATGCATAGGGAGCAAAATTTAAGGAGGCACTCACTCTCTCCTCTCATGGGAGTGCAGAGTTAACGACTGAGAGTGAGTGCTTCCTTAAATGTTGCACCTGAGGCAACTTACCAAACCTTAGTTCAGGCCCTGTTTGCCAGACCAATCAAGAGCTCTTCCATTCAAATCTGGTAGGGGACAAGTTCACAAAGGACTCTAAAATAAGGATGATAAAATATGTACCAGAGTTGAGATACAAAATGACTGATGGTAGAGAGACATTGTATTGAATTGGGAACGCCAATAAAGGTTCAGTGAAAGGAGTAGTATTTGAGATCGGTTGATGGTAGTTTTTTTTTCTCT
This sequence comes from Monodon monoceros, assembly GCF_005190385.1. NCBI lineage: Eukaryota > Metazoa > Chordata > Mammalia > Artiodactyla > Monodontidae > Monodon > Monodon monoceros. The sequence goes on along the minus strand of NW_021703768.1, from coordinate 142,668,645 downwards.
TTTAGAAAACACCACTCTGACTTAAGCAAAAGGGAAAATGATTGGTTTATGTAACTAACAATTCCAAGGGTGTGGTGCGATTTGATTTGGGGACCTCCCAAGATCTTACCAAGAATGGGTTTCTTTTTCCCTATCTCCTTCTGAGTTGACTCCATTCTCCAAAAGACAAGGTGGCTCTGGTAACTCTAAATCTTCTATCCTCTCGGGTTCAGATCCAACAGGAATAAATGAAGACTGCTTCCCAGTGGTTTCTTCAAAAGTCCTCAGATTAGCTGTCTGCCTAGCTTAAGTCACATGCCATTTCAGAACCAACCCCTCTGAGCAGGGAAATGTAGCTCAGCTGATTGGCTGAGTCTGAGGTCACATGACCCACCTCTGGCCCAAAGGCTGGATTGAGGGCTTGGAAGGGGTGGAGTGAGAGAAAGTAACAATGAGGAGGCAAAAAAATTAAGCCTCAATAAATATGCCTTTAAATATGGATCAGATATTGACTATTAGAGACAAGAACATTCTGAGAAAAGGGCACATAAGCAAAGAAAAATAGGCAGAAAATACTAAGCAGTATTCAGAATTACTAAACTACTCAACTTAGGTCAAGTATTAGATATATTTAAGTTACTTAAATGTACAGAGTTACTTCCCTGTTACTTTTTTTATCATATTCTTTGTTTCTATTATACTACTTGTGTGAGTGTGTGTGTGTGTGTGTGTGTGTATATGTTTGGCTTTTCTCTTCCATTAGACTGAAAGTTTCACATTTGTATTGTTGTATCTCTGGGGTCTTGCACACTTTCGGTTCTTAATCAAATATTTGTTGAAAAAAATAAAGGGATGAATAAATAGAATAATAAACAAAAAGCAGAAAACTAGCCTAGAAAAGTAGTCAAGGTCATGTTGCACAGGACTTTGAAAGTCAGGCTAAAGAGTTTAGACTTTACTATACGGCTCACAAATGTTTGGGAGCACGGACAATCAAACGTTCAGAGCTGTACTCCAGGACATAAATTAATCTTACAGTTTTATAACCTGAAGTGAAAGAGAAAAAAAAGGAAGAAGTTGGGTCACTATTTCAGGCCCTGAGATACTACTGCAGTATTCCTGAGGATGAGGACCCGATGTGAGTAATAATAATGGCAACAGGAAAGGGAAAGTCCAAATGATGGTATAAATAGAAAAGCTGGTAAGCAATGAAAGGGAGAGAGAGATGGGGAGGGATCAAAAGGAATGAGATCGTGAGTCTGGCTGCCTGTAACAACAGAGGTGCCATTAACAGAAGTCAGAAGCCATGGCTGCTTGGTCGTCTGGGGAAGGATAGGACGAATGACAACTCGGACACGCTGACCAGAATTCAAGGGGGATAAATTATGCTAGCTGTTAGAAATGCAAGTGTGAACTCAGCACAAATTTGGGGCTAGAGACGGCTCCTTCTGAAGGAGGAAGATGAGAAGGAGGAGACTGAAGTTGTGGAAGAGGATATAAGTGGTGAAGAGGATGAAAAAGAAAAGAAGGGGTCTGAGGTCAAATATTAACAATAAATATGGTAGAGTTTGGACTTTATTCTAAATATGGTGCAGTGAGGAACCATGGATGGCATTTAAACAACAGGAGGGTGTGTTTTGATTTAAATTTTAAAAAGAAGACTTTGGGTGTTATATAGCCAGTAAAATTAAGGTCAGGCAATTGCTAGTCTGAGTTAGATACATAATCCTTGATTCCTCACTCTTAATCTAGGCCGGTTGATCAAAGTCCTCCTTCTAGTCCTTTTTCTAGATCTTTAAAACAAAACAGAACCAATCAGAACAAAATTCTACCATTTAGCAGTGAAAGGAGGGGGACGAGACAGCAAGGGAACAGAAAAGGATCAGTGAAAGAGGATCTTTAGTCCGTGTTACAGCTGCAGAATTGAGGCTGAGATAATTAAGTAGCTGGGGAGAAGAGGCAATGATGACACCCAAATGCAGTGCCTGCATCCTCTACTCTTAACCACTATGCTATCCTTGCATCTGGTAGGTTCAGGGTAATTTTTCAGAAAGTTGGACTGACTGAGATTTCTTTGAGTAAGACATGGATAAAATGTTGGAAGCCGAATGCATTCAGAATAGAAAGGACCTCTTTGTTTGACCTTTACTGGAACAAACAGCTGAGATAACTTGTCCAGCATCACAACAGAAACGCAGTATTAGAGGTGGGCACAGCGACCAGGCCTCCTGACTCCCTGGGGTAGAGCGATTTTCCCATTCTATCATATGGCTTTTTCTATGCTGAAACTTAACTGGATCTTGAGAGTTACAGCTGCAGCTGTAAAGTGTAAAGTGTAAACTTCTATAGAGGAATGTCATGAGTTCAGAAGATACAGGGACTTAGAAGGTAACTCAGATGATAAAGAGTGAAATTGGTCTGGGGTAAGAAAAATATTTTTTTCTGAGGCTTGAGTATCACCTACCATTAAAATCATCACATATCCAGTGTTACACTTTGTTTTTGCTTGGCCCTGACATACATGCAAATGTGCAAACGCAAATGAAAATACTGATGTGCAAAGGAAATTATGTGAGAGGTGGTTCTTATTTGGAGAATACTGAGGAGTATCCATTTTTTTTGAGCCAAATTTCATGTAGGGTTAATGACACTGATATCCTATGAAATGAGGATGCCCTTTTGTTATTGTACAATTTCGATGCCCCCTTGTTCTCATAAACATGCTATTTTGTACCCATAATAGTAAGTAACATGATCTTCTTTGCTACATGAAAAAATTGTGACACAAGGATTTCTTTTTTACTTCCAACTCTAATGGTTAGCGAGCAAAAAGACAATTTAGATGGTTTTGTATATACCTCATGGATCAGAGGGTGGTGGAACCATAGAGTGCCAATTTCTCTACCCGTGGAACCACTGCAGCAAATCACAGAGAATTCAGATGAAGACTCTTACAGCTCATACCTGATCCAAGGGTCAGTTCAACGTTATTTTGCCTCCCAGCATCATCATCTGGTTTTTCTTTCTGTAATTGTTGTTGCTCTTGGTTTTCTAAATAGCCTTCTTGTGGCAGAAGAAATGGCTTCATTTTGTTTGAGCAGCTATCACAAATAAAACCAACTGTATTGTAATGAGTCTTAAAGGCTTCAGTGAGCACACTCCTAACAACCTTTCAAAGGTAGATCAGCATTAAAGATGTATTACCAGGAACTCATAAAAGTTAAATGTATTTCCTAGGAACCTTAGCTGAATTAGGGGCAAAGCCAGAAAAAAGAATTATTACCGCTACTTTAGCCTTTAGGCCATGTTATAAGAACAGACACCCCATCAAACAACTTCATAAATGTGAAGAACCTAATTAGAAAATTAATTCCCAATTATGCATATAGAACGAAGTTTGCTAAATGAGGAAGGGACCACAGCGGGGAAAGTCAAAGCAATGTGGAAAGTCTTTCAGTTGGGAAACCAGCTTCTCACAGAAGGGTATAGATATTGAGATGAGGGAACACAATTTATTTTACGGAAAAAGACCCTGTGGTTTCATTTCTCTGGCCTTGGGGACTTTCGTTATTACTTACAGAAGGTCAGAAAGTTCTAAAACTCTTTGAAGTACGGGCCGCCTCCCATGATGGGGGTGAGAATAAAGAAAAAAACAAAACAAAAAAACACCTCATCCATCATTCTGCTAAAGGAGTAATCCCAGAGTCTCCATGTATGTGTGGTTTATCTGTATGGCTTAATTTCCATTTGAAAAACTAGAAAATGCCCATGCATAGGAATGCATATTTTATCTTTGAATACTGAATGGTATTCTGTTGCCTGAGATACTGTGATATGAATCTACTACTTATATAAGGACAAGGGATTAATATACAGGAGAATCAAATATATTATGTTTGCTTAGATACTTAATACAATGTTAGCACCCTTAAGGTCTGACAATGACAGCCAGGGTAACAGTCTCCTCTAAGACACACCCAGATGGCTCCTGTCTGTGTTTTCCAAGGGAACAGTCCACCTCTTTAAATGGGTTTCAGATGCAATTCAAATGAAAATGCCATAATGGGCCATGACATAAGAACAAAACACACTCTCAGAAGGTTTCTGCATGTGTTTTGTTTTTTGTTTTTTTTTCCTGAGCACTGAAAATTATCTCTTTGTCAGCCCTGTGGCATGGTCACAATGCAAGGGCCTCAGACTAGGGAGACGTGTTCATTAGGAGAATTGGATTACTAGGCGAGGTGCCAGCTTGTGTTGCCTTGTTTGGAAGAGAAAGGAGAGCTGGGTTCTCCAGCACCACCTGCCCATCAAACCCCAGAGCATTTCTCAGCCTTTCAGGTCAACCTGGAGGATGTTAACTTGTATCAACAAAGGAAAGGGCAAGAAATCTGACTCCCAACCCATTAATTTAATATACTGTCTTACAAATCAAGGTCTAGGTTTCTAATATTCAGTCCTTTTGTTGCAAGAGCTATTCAAGGTGGTGTTTACCAAGAGATACAGACAAAAAGAGAGATGGGAGTTTCAAATTAAGATCTAAGGAGGGAATTATCAAGTTGTGTGCTCTCTGCAGTACAAAAGATGCTTAACAATTGCTGCTAAAAGTCATCATTTTCCTACCATTGAAACCACAAGGGCTCTGAAGGAGAAGAGGTCTGCTAAATCAGGATGGTACTACAGTAGAACAAGAGGATCAAAATCAGGGCCGTGGACTGAGCCCTTTTCATTTGCCTGAGATGCCCTGTAAGGTTGCCCTAAAGTTCCTCAGATCAAAGTACAGGCAGTTTGAGAACAGAGCCTTCAGACTGTTTCCTAGTCCCTCAAACCAATTTTGGCTAGTAATTAACTGATTCCCAACATCAAAAGGTGAGCTATCCCAGGAGGAGTCAAGGAAGATCAAAGCCTGTGGTGAGGGGTCCCCCAGCACCCCTTCCACCCTCCGCCCTCTTTCCCAGACAGGTATCCATCCGATTGCAGTAAGTGAACAGTCGCAGTGTTTCTCACTAGAGACCAACATCAAACAGACTTCCAAATCACTTGCTGGAATTTTCAAGCTCTGTGAGGAGAAAAAGAGGAAGGTACAGGTATGCGACCATATGGTCCAGATTTTCTAGGATGGTCTAGGTTTCTAATACTCAGTCCTGTTGTCCCCATCACTGGGACGGATTCCAAAACAGGGTCACCACGGTAAAGAAAAACTGGGCAATGCCTGCACACAGTATATGATAAACAAATGTTAAACCCTTTCTTCTGCATATCACCAAACAGTAGAATTCCTAATTACTACATTTGTTTAAATACTGCGGGGGGTGTGTGTGTGTGTGTGTGTGTGTGTGTGTGTGTACTTATTATAATATGAGAGGAAAGAGTATTGCACACTGGTTTTAAATAATTTGTCTAAGCCAGGTGCTGGGCAGAAGCCTGTAAGAGCTGGTCAGTCTCTGTGAGAATGGGCCATCGTCTGTAATACATTTACTAAGGCATTTTTGTATGACATTCTGAAATGCAGTTGACTAGTTTGGTTCCCTTTCCTTTCATTCATACCACTGGTTAGTTTCTGTGGTTTTCTACAGAGGTATGTATACATATGGATGCACCCAAGCAGATCCTGGGGATTGCTTTTTGGATAGAGACTAGCTCTAGCCAAAGCTTTTTACAGATTTTGTGAAGTTGAAACAAATTTCAGGGTGACTTGCAGTCAAAATGTACCCAAGGATTGAATATAGGAGAAAAATGAGAAGAGAAGTCAGGACAGGGCTCAAGTTTCTAAACTGGGAAGGCTTCTGCCAGTATCTTAGGTCTAAAGATCTAAAACTAGAAGCACTTCCTACAGGAGGGGATCAGACCAGAGGGCACTTACAGGCAGATGTGCATTTCTATTTCCTGTTCCTGTCCTTGGGAATGCCTGCCCATGTGAAATAACTTGGTATCTCAGCATCTTCCCTTCAAAACATGCTCCTTTCCTTATGGTCAGATGCTGTCAGTAGCGCCAACATCTTTCTTGAGAGTCTGTGTCAACAACTATACCTTCTTGGACATTAACCTTCATCCTAGATCTGTCAGCTCTACCAACTTCCCATCGGTGTGGTAATTTCCAATGTTACTATGCTAATTCCAGTCTTTCTGTAAACATCTCAGGACTGGTTTCCATATTTGAAACCACTGAACAAAGCACTGTCAGGTTAATTTGTCAACATCCCACTTTTTACATGATCACATCCCTCTCCTGGAACTCTTTGAGAGCTCCACATTTCCTCCAAGACATAAATAAAGTTGAGAAATTGTCTCATATCTCTACATCCTATCCAGGCATGAAAGGACTTCTCAGTTGCTCCTTTCTCTCCCTTCAGCTACATGCAACCCTTATCCTCCTCTGGATTTTGACCCAGATTTTCAAAATATGGAAGGAAAAATTGGCTTGAGTTGAATTACAGCTGTGCCCTTCATAAGCCATCTGGCTTGCCAATGTCTTTCCTCTCCCAATTATCTGCCTTGACGCTGGGGTTGAATATCTGTTACTTTTTAACTTTGCACTTGTGCTATTATATTTTTATCACAGGATGAGGGGAAATATGGAATGTTTTTAATGCTCCCATGTCTCTATCACCAATCAGCCTGTTTCACTCATTTATATAACCTGTTTTGTTCTAGTACATACCTGAGTTTGTGTCTCCTGTCTCAGCCTTTGTGTAAATGAATGGAGCAGGCTAACCTCTAAAACAACTAAAAGTTTTAACACCAGTGTCTCATTTTCTAAGGTGCAGCTTGGTTTCCTCAGAACTACCCTTAGTATTTCCACATTTTTCCTTTCTTTTGGCATTTTAATGGAAATAACCGTACCTCCACAACATTTAATAACATCTTCCAGAAATAAGCCAGCTCTTCGATAATGACCCACTATGCCCTGATACCATCAGAAAATAATACCCAAGGATACTAACATGAACCTTTTGCAGAAAAGAATAGCTATGAGGTGAAACCCATTACTTGGAATGAATACAGGAAAGGATTTTTTTCTTGTTGCGGTAATATATATTCTTTTTTGTTCTGTTTTGTTTTTGTTTTTCTTTTTACATATAGCTCCTTCAGGAATAAACTTTGTGAAAAGATAAAGATATCAAAGCTTAACTTTTTGACCTTTCTTTCTCTAAACTAACATTGATAACATACTGTGAAACTTATTTACTGGATAACATCCACTGAAGGGATTATGAAAGCATTTTTAAAAGCTTCATTGTCTATTTCCTTTTACTCTTTCTTGTTTACCTAAAAAAAAAAAAAAAAATCTCTGCTTTCTAAATTACATGTCTCTGACAAAAGAAAAAGAACACACAAGTTTTCCTGTGAAGAGCATCAGAGAAGCTTCAGAGATTGAGGGGGATTTTCTGGTTGACTGACAGGCTTGATTTGATTGGTGCTTGTTAACGACTTCCTGTGGCAACTACAATAGCCCTAGTCCCCTGCTTTGCTGGTCATCACCACCGTCTTTCTTCCCCACCCTTCCTCCATGTTTAGACATTGCTTTTTCCTCACTGCTGACACCACTTTCTATCCCAACGAGCAATTGACACTGATTCCTCCCTCACCCCAGCCATAAATCTGTCATTTTAAAAGATTAGGAAAATGAAAATGTGATTCTGCTCAAGAATTGTGCTTGTGTAGAATGAACCTCTCATTCTTTAGATTAATAAACGGAGACCTTAGAGGTCCTTTGACATGTTAATGTAGCTGAGGAGCCAGAGGGGTGGGGAGGGGCAGGTCTTTGGGAAACTATTTAGCATAAAGTGACACTAACAGTGATTTTCGACAAATTTCTTAACCTCCTTGAGCCTCGGTTTCTTCATCTGCCAAATGGAATAATGATAGAAGCTACATCATAAGGCATTTATCTTATTGAATCTTCCCAACATGTACAGTACACATACATAACAGTAGCTTCCATTTATTGAGTGCATAACTCTACCCTCACCATTATTGTTTGGGCACCACAGACCCACCTCCTGACCCTTTTTACAATCCTCTGGAATTGCTTGAGTGTGGAAATCCACACTATGTTTGGCAAGACCGACCTCTCCCATCCCAGAGAAAGGAAGACAGCCTTTGCCCCACTTAGAAGAGAAACTGGGAAAAAAGAAAAAGGCAAACGTGATGTGAGCAAAACATGAATTCAAAGCTCAGGTTGACAAAGCCCATCAATGCTGCTCCAGGAATTTCATGTGAAACACATGAACATTTCATGTGAAATTTCATGTGAAACATCCATTACCAAGCTGGTTTAATTTGTTTTGTTAATAAACTTTCTGTGACCCGTTTTTATTTAGCATGTGTACTGGAAGCTTTTCTTGTATAATTTCTGAGTCCACAGTGGCATGCTTTCCCTGAACATTTATGACGTCCCACAACTCAACTTCCAAAGAAACCCATTATGAAATTAAATGGATCCAGGTGGATAATCTGAGAGGGTAACTATACTGCAGGCAGCAAAGACAATATGTAAATATTGCAGCAATCTCTCTGACACGATATTAGAATATGAAAGAAAATGAGATCAACGAAACCATGAGATACGGAATTAATTTACTTTCAGATATTAAAAGTAATGAATCTTCTACTTATTTTCAGATTCCTATGACTCCTCTTAATACTATGATAATTTTTAACTCCATTACATTACTTAACATGTATTTGCATCACAGCACTCTCCAAACGAATGCCTGGCGTTTTTTTGTTTTCCCAAACACAGTTTGCCAGAAATTGCTGTTATATTTTCACCATTCTGGTTTGAATAGTTTCTTGGGAAATTATATTTTTAAAAGTGCAATACTTGATGTGGTAGTTTCTTTACAAGAGGGACAAATAAATGAGAAAATATAATCAGTCACATTCTGTGAGATCTAGAGAATAAAACCCTATTCTGAATCTGGATCTACTTTGCCCTTCATTGGAAATGAGTCTTTCCTCCAGTTTTTGTATACATATCAATATATAAACATAAGCCTTTAAAAAAGTGTTTAACAGAAGCTGTTGGTATATTATTCAGCGATAGAAAGGAATGAACTACTGACAAAGCCTGGATCCTGGATGAACCTCACAAAGATTATGCCAAGTGAAACAAGCCAGACACAAGAGACCATATATTGTACGATTCCATTGATATGTCCAGAAAAGGCAAATTTATAGAGACAGAAAGTAGATAAGTGGTCACCTGGGGGCTGGGCATGGGAATGAGGATTAACTGTAAATGGGCTCCAGGGATTTTATTAGGGGTGGGAGCAAAAATACCCTAAAATTTACTTATGGTGATGGTATCTCAGTAAAGTTACTAAAAGTCATTGAATTATACACTCACATGTGTACAATCTGATATAAAGCCTGACAATTTTACGGTAAATAAAATATACCTCAATAAAGCTGTTGAAAAAAAATAAACTGGAAGCTGTAATTAATGCATAGATGATTTGAAACTAATGGCAGGGCAGACTGAGAGAGGAATTTTTGCCTTAATGTCATCAGAGTAACATCTCACTTTGCAGTGATACATTAGGACATCTTCTTTGGGAACCCTGATGACTCAAGCTTATGTACCGAGCACCATGGCATTGCCAAATCTTGCACGAAACCCCATGATTTACTTGTAGGAGTGGGGTTTCCAACACTCTCCTCTAAAGAAGACCTTGTCCCTCCCACCGCACCTCTTTCTCACATGCTACATCCACACAATGCATAATATTCACAAACCTAACATGCAAACTCAAATGATATCAAGGAGATGAGTCCTCGATCCCTTCTTTGAGTTCCCCGAATTTTTCTCAGCACTGTATCTCCACCATTCAACAATGCTGTATGTCCCACCCTTTTACGGTTCTATCATGCTTTTTTCTATCTTAAATCTTTTGACATGAAGCCCGACTATGATACTTGTACTGTACTTCACGGGAATGATAATAATACAAGCTTACAATAGACTCAATTTTGTGTGCAGGGCTGTGTGTGTGTATAGACACATATAGATGCAGGGAGCATGAAGAATGGGAATTGAAAAAGAGTCTGTTTGCACGTCTAATGGATCTTTGAGAGAGCTACTTAAGTCTTTCGGTCAACTGAGTACCGTCGTCTCAGCAGAAAGGAGCTCATTTTATAAGTACCATCTCTGCTGACACTTAAGTTGCTGTATTTTGAGATCATGTCTCTCTTCTCACAGTCGCTGTGTCCTCATTTCCTCAATACCTGACATTTTGGAAATCTGGGGTGCAGACAAAGAGAAGAGGTGTAGAGTGTGAAAAAGACTCATTTGTGGTTTTTTACCAAAGAGAGCAGGCAAAGGAGAAGCCACCAGTGAATGAGTGTCATTTTGTGCCAGGCTTGATGGGTGGTATGCTGGTGGGTCCTCCCTCTATATTATTTTATTTAGTCCTTGTAACAACTCTCTGAGGCTGGCTTTATCCTCCCCTTTCCACAGATGAGGAAGCCAAAGCTCAGGGAAACTTAGCCAACTAGCCCGGGTTCACCAGGCTAGTAAGTGAAGCAGACAGATTTCATTTTAATACCTATTTGTTTCATGATTGAAATTGAGTCTGAGGCTCAGTAACTTTTACTCTCTTCATAATATTTAGTAAACTGTTATCGGGGCAGGACGGGGGAGTTCTGCTCCCCTGTCAACTCCAAAAGGATTGTTTGAGAGATGAAAGATCAAGAATTCTGGGAGGAAAAGAAAGTGACCATCTTTTCAAGAAAACCAGAACACTTGTTTGTTTGTTTTCTGAACCATCCCAATAAATTCCTTACTTCCCCAGTGAACTGTCTAATTGGCAGGAGTGTCTTTGTAATTATAATGACCTCCTCCTGCAATCGGCCATGAGATGTCGGTGATAAATTATTGGTCTCCTGTCTCATTATGGGAATCTACTCTCCATGATTTATTTGGTTCTGTGAGTCTGCTGTGACGGAAATAAGTAGGTGACACACTTTGATGCACATCTGACTTTTGGGTTTCACGATGAACTTCTATGAAAATATGTACTAACACAGATCTTAAAATTCTGAAAGTTATCATGTGTACCTAATTAAATCACTTACAGCAAAAGTTCTCAAATTGAATGTGCATCAAAATTCCCTGGAGGGCTTGATATAACACAGATTGTTTGTCTGACTCCTATGGTATCTACTTCAGTAGGTCTAAGGTCTGCCAGAGATTTTATAGTACTTTGGAAAAGTTTTCAGATAACACTGATATACTGATTTGGGGACAGCTTTGTGAGACCCACTTGTTCTTTCAAAAGAAAGAAGAAAGATGCATCTGGAGAAATTATTTTTTCTATTTCTTTCTTTTGTTCTCGTAGATAGGTAAGAATACATTTTATAATTTCTATGGAATTTCAGTATCTGAACCTATTCAAAAGTAGACATACCAAGAATTAAGTTCTGCTTTATATTATTTAATTCAGTGCCACCTGGGTCTTGATTATTATCATTGCAAACTACATTTTTCCATTTACCAATTCATTCTGCAATTTTTTCTTGTTACTTTGTTCTCACAACCACTTGACTGGGCATAGATAATGTGTTACTATATTACAGATAAGCTATGCCTATATAATAGACGAGATAGCCAAAGCCCTGGGCAGTTAAGTGACTTGTCCACTTGTAGAAAGGATTTAATTGGTGTGATTTTGATTCAAAATCTTAAATCTTTAAATGTTAATACATATCATGTGTGTGAATATATGTTTCAACAGGCACAACCAGATAGATGAAAATAAAGGCAATTGGCAAAATGACGGTGCATTGGGCCAGCAATTAGGAAACTTGGGACCTTAATCTCCTAGGTCTACTCTAACAGGCTGTGTCCTCTTGGAGACCAATCATGGATGGAAATAGACTCCAGTTTACTCATCTATGAAATGAGGGGTAGACCAGATAGCTGAGATTCCTTCTGTGTCATCTTATTTATTCATGTAATTGTTCACCAAAGGAGTATTTTATTAAGACTGTATCATGCACCAGGCACTGTTTTGGGCCCTGAAAATAAAGAGCTGAGTGAGAGACCTGACATCTCATGAAGCTTACATTCTAGGTTCACAAACTAGCTTATTTAAAATAGTGATGATATTTAAAGATAAAATAAAAGAAAATAAAACTGGGTAAGACAGTAGAGAATGACTGTATCATTAAAGCATCACTGTAACTAGGAGTCCAGTGTCTCCCCAAAGAAGTGATATCTTAGTGGACCCTTGGATGAAAAAAGGGAGCCAATTACATAAAGTGATGAGGAAAGCATATATCAGGCAGGGCTGTACTAAATGCAAGAGATCCTAAGATATAAACCAGCTTAGCTTTTAAAATTAATTAATTATTTTCTATTGAAGTATAGTCAATTTACAATGTTGTGTTTATTTCTGCTGTACAGCAAAGTGATTCAGTTATACACACATATACATCCTTTTTTATATTATTTTCCAAACTGGTTTGACTTTAGTGAGAAATAGGAAGAAGGTCACTATTCTGGAGCCGGGAGAAAAAGCAAATGGTAAGAAACAAAGTTTGAATGGTACCCAGAGCCAGATCACTTACTTAAGATCATTTAGAGTCTTTTTTTTTTTTTTTTGAGTGACATTTATTGAAAATTTCATTAGTGGGGGTGTTTCCATTAAAAACACGGAGTTAAGATGATCATAAGATGTTCTTGAAATATAAGGTAATAATATCACCAGCATTTATCTAGCTCTCTTTATTTTCTGAGACGTGCACCTAACTAATAGGATATGAGGCTGCAGTCCAGCCCTGTGAGATGTCAGCAAAGGCTGTTGACACCAGTCCAGTCCAATGAATATCTTTTTTTCTATTTAAAAGATCTATTTGGCTTTTTAAAAATTTTATTTTATTCAAGTACAGTTGATTTACAATGTTGTGTTAATTTCTGCTGTACAGCAAAGTGCAATAAATATCTTTTTGATCTTCTTTTCCTTTTTGTATGCCACACATTCTTTTATTTTATATGTATTATTATTTTCTTTTTTGAGTCTTAAAGGCTACCATAAGAACTTGGAGGTCTTTTAGGAGAGAAAGGTAAGACTTGATTTAGGTTAAAATGACTCACTGGTTCTATGGGTACTGAATAAAGTGTATAAAAGTGAACATACACACATGTAAGAATCCGTTTAAAAATTCTGACCTTTAAATAGATGTTTTTCCCTCATTTATTTAGCATATGAATGAGAACATACAAATTAATACACCAGCCAAAATTGTGCCTTCACCACTGATACTTTAAGGATATTACTAAGTATTATAAACATGGGCAACTCAAATAATAATTAGGGGGAAAATCATATGGAAATTGCTCACAAACTCATTAGAGTGTGCTTAATTATCGCAGTGAAGGGTTAGCAAGAGGATTGGAGCTTACCAAGTAAATCTGTTTGCACATGGATTGATATGCTTGTATCATAATTACTCACAGCTGTTGGACTTTTGAAGTTTATTAGGAACTTAATTCCAAAACTTTCATGCTGAAAAGATTTTTTAAGAGGGAAGTGTTAGCCCAGTGCCAGTAATGTGAGCAAGGAGAATTTTTCTAGCAACTCTTTTCGGAGATTACTTACAGAATAACTACAGATCTCCTCATTATACATAATGAAGTGAACCCGCTCATTTTGGATTTTCATACACTTTCTAGAAAGAGCAAAGCCTCCTGAATTGAAACTGCCTGAGCCCTGAAATGAGAAGTTGCATATAACATGTATTCCAATTTAAAAAATGGTCTCAGAAAACAGGCTTGATGCCTGATATATTCATTTGAAAGCAATTCTTGGCTAAATTGATCTTTAAATAATCTATCTATATGCCTGTTAATTTCACAGATCAACTGATTATCGGGAGAAGACAGGAGTGCTTCATCCTTCACACTGTGTCTTACAGCTGACAACAAATCCTTCATCCTTGGTGACTCATTTATTATACTTAATAAATTAGAAGAAATGTAGAGGGGCCCTGAAATACAGCTGAGGCTATGCCCAACAGCTTCTTCTTACTCATCATCAATCAGAAAATTAATACTGTGCCTGAGCTCACAATTTTGATCTCAGTCTAATTTTTGGTCTATTTAACTGATGGCTGCTGTCCAGACTTACACTGTTACTGAGCATAAATAAAGCGATTATTTGTATCTAAGTGGTTTCCTTTGTTTCTGAGCCTTCTTTTCAGATCAGCTTTTGACAAGTGCTAAGATTATCTAATGAGGGCAATTTAAAAAGAAAATAACTTGAGAACCAAGTGTTTTCACAGTCATTGAATTTTCCATTGTGCATGCATAAGCATTCATACACACATTCTGCCAATATAGACCAAATCACAATATTAAAAATCTTTTATTATCTGGTCTTTTTATCCTTGTCATATACCTTGCATTCCAGACTCCCCAATTACTAATTTTTCTTCAGATTTACATTGGACTATTATACATCCATGCCTATGTTCATTTCATTCCTTCTTCCTGGAGTGCACTTCCTAATTTGAACTGAAATCCCACACAACCTTCAAGGACCAAATCAGCCTCTCTTCCTATGAAAAGTCTTGCCTCACTGTATCCCAGGCAAAATCAATAGGTAAATAAACTCTGTTTTTAATACTAATACATTATTTCTCATCAATTAAAATGGAAACAGCAACAATCATAGTGATAGTGAACACATTGCTCTAAATTCTTTGCTCTAACTTCACTGTTCTAAGTTCTATGTATATTATCATTTCATTTAATCTTTACAATAGCTCTATGACATTGGTGATTTTGTTTTCTTCATTTTGCACAGAGCAACAGAGGCAATGAGAGATCAAATAACTCATTCTGGTTCACTCATATGTAACGAGAGCTGAGTCAAATTTTGGACCCAGTCAATGTGGCTTCAGAGTTCAGTCTCTCAACTCCTATGCTCTGCTATAATGCCAACCTTGCAGGGAAGTTGAAAGCATTACAATAAGTCTAAAGTGCCTACCACATTATCTCAAACATAATTCAAGAAGCGGTGGTTATCTTATTATCAAATGCAACTAAAATATTATAAAAATAAATTCTAAGTAACAGTAAATCTGATATGATATACTTATTTCTTTTCTCATGTCAAATGTCAGCCTACCATTTTAGGTTGATGCTCTATAAATCATCAATCACAGCTAATGCATGAGTCTGCACTCACACATGAGGCTGTGATACAGAATAAGCATTCCTTAAACATTAAGTGAATGAATGAATGAAATGAACAAACTAATCTGAGAAGCTTCTGGATGGACTTTTTCCTCTCCTCCACGTTTGCCTGAGGCACAGTACTAAACCCCTCAAAAATCAGATGAATATTAAGCTACTGAAGCATGGATTAAATCAACCTTTTCCTTCCATTTCAATGACTTATTAAGATAAAATCCACAAAGCAATATTTTTAAAAGTCTACATCCCAAAGTAAAACATGGAAATTATCTGATTAATGCAGATAGCCACTCACCAATTTACATTCTTGAACTCAAGAGAATCATTTTGCTAATTGTATAGGTGATTATTATGCTTTTCACAGAAGTGTGTATCATGCATTTAGAATTTTTAAATTGCGTCTCTGAGAGAATCCTCTTAAATCTAATTATTGTATACTTAGAATTTTCCACAATCATCTAAAAGATTTATTTATTTCTTTAAGGAAAAAGAGATTTAAATACGTGGAAATCCTCTTGTGAGAAGGTGAATTATAAACATTTTAAAAAATCATTAAGCAGGCTTTTTAAAAAATGTAGGCTGAAACATACATCAAAATAACTGGTCAATGAAGAAAAAAAAAAACCTCTTCCTCATATGTTTCTTGCCACGTATTTAAACTTGAGTGTGTGATCACCCCAAAAAATTGTATTAATAATTTAATAATAGTCAGAATTCTTACACTTAGGGAAATTCTCTGATATTTCAGAACATATTTTGAGATAAAGTGCTGATAGAACTACTGAGTTTGGAGAATGGCTGAAATTCTTTGAGCATCCCATGTGACTGGTGATTTGATCTACAGAGAATACAGATAGGTACTTAGAGAACGTTCTTAGGAGAAAAAGAAAAAGTAGGGAAGGAAGGAACACAGGAAGAAAGAAAGAAAGAGGGAGAATGTCGGGGAGGGAGGGAGTGGTGATTTGTTTCTCTAAGTGACCTGGGATAGAAACAATAGAAAAATTAGTTTTCAGACCTCTATCAGTGGTCTGAAACCTATTTTGACTCCTGTGTTCATATAAGTTTTTTTAAAAAAGGCACAAACTCACATTATATGTATACTTATTTATAAAACATATACTTCTCTATTACATAAGCTATATTACACATTATTAAATGTACACAACATTTTCAAGGATACACAAAATAAATGAAAAGAAGTTCAATAGCTCCTTCCTGTACCACATTTGAGAAACATTGCTCTAGACAAAGACAATGACAATATTTCAAAATATGGGATTTCCCAATTGGGAAATCTTCAACATGTCAGCATCTGATAATATTCTGATTTGCTGAAACTTAACAATGGACCCATCATCTAAAATCAATGCCCAAATCTTTTAGTTAATTTCATAGAAATTTGTTTTTGGTGCTCATCTCTTGGACTGCAGAAAAAAAAAAAAAAAAAAAAAAGAAAGAGAAAGTAGTTTTCCAGGACAAATGAATGCTTTGGGGAGGCTTTCGATATATTGGAGGTTTGTTTAACAGTTCCTTCCAGGCTGAGTAAGTTGGGGAACGTAGGGGATTCGGGTGGGATTGCTTAAAGTTAAGTACATGGGAAAAGTACTTTATTTACAGAGCCATCAATTTTCTTTATGAAGCTGAGACTGCAGAGAGAACGTTGGACTATGAATCAAAAGATGTGGGTGCTGCTACGAGAGGTGATTCTGGGACTAAGTACTTGGATGACCTTGATCAAGTCATTTAACATTTTTGTGTCTCCCTTAAAAAAAATTCAGCTGAGTTCCTCAGACATTGGTGAAGCTTCTTCTATGTACTCTATAATAATAATCAAATGAATAATTAACCTTAATACTTTTAAGCACATATTGAGACTGCAAAAAAAAAAACAAAACAAAAGAATTTCTAACTTTCGAGACATTTTCTCCAACTTTGTGGGATTTTAACATTTAAGTTATTTTCAAAGTCTATGCCAAATATCGGCAGAATGCCTTGCTTGTGGCAGGAATCTGGAGGTACTTCCTGGGGCTATATGGAAATGCAATCATTGGCCAAATAGTCATTATAAACTTTAAGTGTCTTACAAACAGAAACAAAAGCCAAGCTTTTCAAACTTCTTGGATCATCAGAATTACTTGTTGAGCTTTTTGAATCCCATGTCCCAACCTTGGCATTTGTGATTCAGGACATCTGAGCCAAAATTTGTTTCCAAGCCCAAGTTTTCTAGCAACCAGCTCAAAGAGGAAGCCCAGGCAGTTACAACACCCGTGGTGTTCATAATACAGAGACAAACCAGTTGCTCAGGAAAAGCCCAACCATTCCTTATAACTGGAGGAAATGTCTCTCTTGGGGTTGGATCAATGAACCAAAGCAAAATTGCTGTTGATAATAAAAATACTGCCTTTAACATCAGGACTACAAAATGATCTATTATTTTCTTTGAGGTATGTTTCCAGGGATGGATTTCTGTTGATTAATCAAACCTCTCTTTTGAATGACTGTACCTATAGGAGGGTACAGGTGCAGTACCTGAGCCATACAAGGTTGTTAATTAATACATGGGCAAAGATGGAGGGAAAGAAAGCAGCAAGGGAGGAAGAAAACAAGGAGGAGAGGGAGGGAGAGGAGGAGTACAGCTAAGCTGCTGAAATTATATTCCCAGGAGCCAAGCTAAACCACACACTGCTTAGGTTGATTGGCACCACCAGTTCAGTTCTGCTTTAGAAAGATCCCTTCAGCTAACACTTGGAGAGCTTCAAATGAAACTCTACCTGATGTTGTGAAGTCAATTTGCTTGGATTAAATCCTGCATTTGCCATGTGTTTTCAAGAGTATTTTGACTGATTTGCTCCAATTATCCCTGAATGTCTTCTAAGAACTTTCCAAATTCCATTCATTTTTCAAGGGCCAGTTCAAGTCCTAACTTTTTTTTCTGGAAGGTTTTGCCAATGATTCTAGCCCTAAACATTTCTTCTTTCTAAAAACTTTTTGAACTTAAAAGTGTTGACAAGTATATCTTGTCAACCTGAGAGGAGTGTAAACTCTTTGAGCAGAGATAAACCTCTGATAAACCTAAACTGTGAAATTCCTTAGAGAGCATATTGGGTTTCTGCATTATCACCTTTTTAATTTATATTTCTGAGTATTTATTAAATGCTGCTAGATCCCAGCTCAAACTCCAGCTCAAACTTCTAACTTGAGCGAGCTATCACCTTTGAGACATCTTCACACGTGTATCACCAACACCTCAAACTCCAAATATCCCAAATTAAACCTTGATTTCCTCCTAGACTTGCTATTTCACTGATGACCTTTATTAAACAAGCTGGAAACCCTGCAAGCATCCTCAGTTTCACCCTCCGCTAGCTCTTACTTGCAATGTATAAACAGTCAGTTTTACCTCCGAAAATGTTACAGGATAATGGAGGGGAAATCACACTTCCGAGCAATAAAATGTTTGTCAAGCCATAACTTCTGTTTGTTTTTTGTCAGTATGATCAAGAGTAGGGTATTTCCTTTCATGGAGTATTTTTTTTTAATATGTAGAATAAAAATAGCTAGATTTTTTTAACATCTTTATTAGAGTATAATTGCTTTACAATGTTGTGTTAGTTTCTGCTGTATAACAAAGTCAATCAGCTATACTTATACATATATCCCCATATCCCCTTCCTCTTGCGTCTCCCTCCCACCCTCCCTATCCCACCCCTCTAGGTAGTCACAAAGCACCAAGCTGATCTCCCTGTGCTATGTGGCTGCTTCCCACTAGCTATGTTTTACATTTGGTAGTGTATATATGTCCTTGCCACTCTCTCACTTCATCCCAGCTTACCCTGCCCCCTCCCTGTGTCCTCAAGTCCATTCTCTACGTCTGCGTCTTTATTCCTGTCCTGTTCCCAGGTTCTTCAGAACCATTTTCTTTTTTTTTTTTAGATTCCATATATATGTGTTAGCGTACGGTATTTGTTTTTCTCTTTCTGACTG
>NW_021703768.1:142559552-142649383 GCF_005190385.1 Monodon monoceros | reverse complement strand
TTTTTTAGATTCCATATATATGTGTTAGCGTACGGTATTTGTTTTTCTCTTTCTGACTTACTTCACTCTGTATGACAGACTCTAGGTCCATCCACCTCACTACAAATAACTCAATTTTCTTTCTTTTTATGGCTGAGTAATATTCCATTGTATATATGTGCCACATCTTCTTTACCCATTCATCTGTCAATGGAAACTTAGGTTGCTTCCATGTCCTGGCTATTGTAAACAGAGCTGCAATGAACGCTGTGGTACATGACTCTTTTTGAATTATGGTTTTCTCAGGGTATAGTGCCCACTTTAAGTATAGTGTGCTGGGCAGTACGCTGGACACTTGACCTTACATTCATACGCGTGTGTGTATACCACTCACCTATACTGAGTCTAAACAAAATAAAGGGACGACTTTGAAACTGAAGGGCAAAAAGCTTAATCACTTCAGGACTCATAATTGATTTATTTTTCTCAACTGGGTAGATTTCAGTATGGCTCTGGTGGGTGGCTGCCTTACAAATATGTATTAAAAAGCTGATTCGACATGTAGTGCTGAGTAGATTTATTGATTCTCTACTCCAGTGTCACTTTGGCATTTTATTTCATTGATATGTCTTCACATATTTTGCAACAGGCCAATTTATTCACAAAGAATACGGAATGATTTTCCCTAAGAGCTTCCTCTTTTCTTGCAGAGTTACCTGGTATATTTGGATGCAGGATGCTCTGCCTCACAGATTGCTGTCATGCTCAGTAGGGCTACTGTTGTGTGTATAGAGCAAAGACTTTCCATTTCACTCTCCTTGATAGGGAGCTTCTAGAGCTTTTTTGAGAGGGCCCCCAACTTGGGAGCTGAGAGGCTGGGTAAGGCAACATCCACACTGTACTGTTTAAAATCCCACTTCATCATTGTAGAAGTGAGATGGCAGAGCTAGACCCCTTTACAGTCATTTCTCTGGCAGTGAACATGCTACCAGGCTCAAGTGTTTGCTGAATGTGTTCTATATACCAGGCATCATGGTAGGTGTGCTGAGGGTCCAACGTGAGCAAAACTGATCCATCTCCTGACCTCACGGTGCCCATAATCAAAAGAGAGGAGCAGATAATAATCAGATGGATAAATACATGATTACAATCCATAAACTGGGTTATAAAACAGAAGCCCAAAGAGTGTCTGAGAGGCCTCCTGACCTAGTCTGGGGTGTTGGGTCCAGGAGGGCTTTTCTAAGGAAACCAAGTTTGAAGCAAAATCTAACAGAGTAGAAGTTTATAGGTAAAGGCTAAGGGGGCGGGGTGCAGGGAGATCATCCTTAGAAAGTGAGATAAACCTAAAATGGGAAGAAGAAATGCCAGTCAAAAGAAAAGGAAGAAGGTCCCTGGGCAGATGCTCAGAGACTAAGGTGAGTCTTATGAGGAGGGAGGGGCCAGGCCATGCTAAGCAAATTGCTAAGCAATTTGGTCTCTATTCTAATGACAATGGGAAGCTCCTACTGAGTGATTTAAGAAGGTCCAACACAGGTACAATAATCCAATTTCTAATTTTCAATGATTGATCTGAGTGCAAGGTAGAGAAGTGATTGGCAGGGCTGTGCGGTCTTAGGGAGAATAGCTGGCACTCCAGTGAGCATCCAGGTGAGAGCTGATGGTGACTTGGATGGAGTAGCAGCTCTGCACAGGGAGAGTAGAGGAGAGAGAGATACATAGGAGGTAAATTCATCAGAACTTGATGGTGGGTGGAATATAGGAATGATGGAGAAGAAAATAAAAGCCATGTCTGAAAGTCATGTGGCCCTTTAAAGAATAAAAGAAGTTTCCCTCATCTTTGTTTTAAACTTTGCCGTTAGTAATTTATTTCTTTGCTCTCAACACTGGCTTCCTCTTTTTAAAAATGTGAATACTAATGCAAGCTTTAACCTAATTGGTACCCATGTCTTTTGAACAAATATATATACCACTGATCCAGCAATTAGCTAGGGTAGAGAGGCAAGGTGGAGCTACATGGGCTAAAGAGTCAGACAGACTTGAGTTCTGTTTCTAGGTCTTAATTACTAGCCTTGGGCAATCGTTTCACCTCTGCATTATACTTCTCCCATGTAAGATGGGCATTAGAATATACACTTCACAAGTTAGTTGTGAGGGTTAAATACATAGTGTAAAGTGCTTGGAATAGTAGTAGGCATATGGTAAATATTCAATAAAAATTAGCTCATTTCTGCCTTCAAAGACTCCCCACTGGAGGGGTAGTAATAAATTCCATCAAACTCCATGTCAGAGCCTAGAAGACCATATATAATCTGGATGCTACCCCCATCATCTTCTATCCTCCCTCTTTGCTCTCTATACTTCAGCCATAGCCATGTCCAACTTCTTTCTATCTCTGGATACACCCAGCTGGGTCCTATCTTAGGACCTTTGCTGTAGCTATTTCCTCTGCATGGGACCCTCCGGATCTTTCCATAGCTGGCACCTTATCATAGTTCAAGCCTTAGCACAAATGTCACACCCTCAGCGTGGCCCGCCCTGACTGCCCTCTATGAAGTGGCCCCTTTCTTGTCATCCTCCATTCTATTATTTCATTGTATTTTCTTCACAGCCCAAATCACTTGCTGAAGTTACTGTGTTTCTTTCTTTCCAAGCTTACTGACTGTACTTCCCAAATATAATAAAGCAGGCAACAAGAGGGCAGGTGTTTCATCAATCTTATATCCCAAATAGCTGCAGGAGTTTATGGCACGCAGTAAGCGCTCCACGAATAACTGTTGAATGAGTGGATGAATCAATTACAACCACAAGTACCATGAAAGAGCAGCAATCTCTGTCAGTGATCCAAAACCCTGTTGGGGTTACAGGAGGACGCTGGGGAGCACTTTCCTAGGTGGATCAAAAACAGGATTCATCTTCTTCATCATTTTGCCTTGGAGGCAGCGTCCCACCCTGGGGACGTTTTCCCAGCAGAGAAAAGCTACTCAGGGATGCAGCTCCGTGTATAATATTTTTGCCTTGCTAATTTCCCCTCTGAGTAGTGACGCTCTTAGAACTGCATTGCTAGAATACTGCTCCAGTTTGCCTTTAAATATACTAGAAAAGGTGATTCTATTTTAAACAATAAATGTTTGGGGAAGGGTGAGGTTTTAATCCGAGATTTTTTTCCAAGACCAATGGTCACTGAAATCACCACGTATTGCCTGGACTCTCAAAGTCACCCAAAGGAGTGGACTTGGATTGCTCACAGCATTGTTCCGTTTCTTCTTCTTCCTCTTTTTAAATTTTTACATAGAAACTGAATTACAACAAGATGTAACAAGCAGTGCATTTCTTGGTGATTATAACACACCCTGGGTGGTGTCAAAAGGCACCAGAAGTGCAATAATTTCCCCAAATCCCATAGAGTTTTGTTGCCTAATGTAGTTGACTTTCTATATAACAATGAGAAAACCAGATGTGTGTATTTACTGGACACTGCAAAGGTGAGCATGGAATGTTATTATCACCCCATCAGTAAGCCTTGAAAGTGTTCAGAGTCTGAAAACACCATCCTGGTTTATGTTCTAGTGTGAAGTCCATTCATGTACTTGCTCAGTCCTGGATTTTTCTTATGATGAAACTGTTTTTGTCCAGAGGGGCTGTGGTGTGATACCAATCAACTGAAAAGTGTGTACCAACAAGGCATGTGCATATGATATAAGTGGATGGATTGTAAGGGTATAATGATTAAATATTAATAGCTAATATTTACAGAACCTTTAAAACACACCCTTCAACATGGGTTATTTCATTTAATCCTCACAAGAACCCTAGGAGGTAAATACTTTCAATATCCTCATTTTACAGATCAAGAGACTGAGGCTTATAAAGATTAGGAAATTCACCCAAAGTCATACATCTAGAAAGTGGTAAACAGGATGCAAACCTAGGTCTCTCTTTGTCTCCAATCTCTCTTTCTCTCTCATTCTTCTAGAAGTGAAAAATATAACACTAAACCATTCGGTCTGATTCAACATCTTGTTCTACCACTTTGATGCTATACGACCTTGGACCCAAATTTTCTAATGTAGAAAATGGTGATGCTAATAGGATTTACTTCATAGATTGTTTTGAGGGTTAATATAGCAGAGTACTTCACTTATACTAAGTGTTTAATAAATTACAATAATTATCCATTATCAGTACTTTATGCAAAGCTCTATGCCAGGTTCAACTGTGAAGATCCAATGACATGAGCCTCCTTTGGGTGGTTGACAATAGATTTAGAACACAACACAAGCAATACGCAGCTAAAAATTCAATGAGTAATACAAGGGAAAAGAGTAAATGGTCAAGTATAGAAAGTTAGCAATAGTAACAGTGTGCTAAAGGCTTTCTCTATCCTTACGTAACCCCCGTCACGTTCCGAAAAAGTAGGCGTTATTACCTTCTGTTTATAGATGAAACTCAAGCCAGAGAGGTTATTTGTCCAAGGTGATACAATTAGCATCTGCTAATGCTGATAGAGGCAGACTTTAAACCCAGGCCAGCTCATTCTCAAGCCTACATTCTCTATGCCACCTTATACTATGCCTTGCTGTTCTGCACTGATACAGGAGCTCAGAGATGGAGGGAATCAGTGTGTATGAGGAAGAGAAGGATGTCTTAGGAACAAGGAGGTGTTGACTGGAATGTAGAGTATATTTTCAGGAGGTAGAATACCATCACAGGAGGAGAAATGACAGATCATAAACAAAGAAGAAAGAGCATACAATGCAGAACACCATGAGGGAAGGTAACGTAATCGAACGTTGGAAATGTAAGGAAAACTAGACCAGGAAGGGCCTAAAGCTGCAGCTCTTGGGTCAGTCCCACAAATAATGGAGGGATAAACCACTATAAACCCTACCAAGAACTTAGGTTTTTGAGTAGGGCCATGAGAAGATGACAAAGTCTTTGGAATCAATCCGTATGGCAGGAAAGTGTAAGATGGAGAAGGAAATGTCACTTAGGAGCTTTCTGAAGAAAACACAAAGTGAGGAACAAAAACCTGAATACAGTAGAAGTAGAAGTAACAACTGGAAGATAAATACAGATGAGCCACTATAAAGCAGGTTTCAAGTCGTACAGGGCAGCCGTTTGAGGCCCAGGGTTGTGTGTTAAACTTCTTCTAACGCCTGGGCACAGAAATCTGATACATAGAGAGTGATCTCTGTAACACTGCTTTTAAACTGCAAAGTTCCTTACACATAGAAGACATTCTTGTAATCGTCTTTATTTTGTGTGATACCTATAGATACTTTCTTTTTAGCAGCCTATTCAAAATAATGTGGCTCTCTCTCAATGTAACTAGGATAATGTAAGGTACTAAGGGGTAGTGGTGGAGTAAGGATGAGTTTCCTGTCTTGAGGAGTCAAAACCTTATATTTATAAAGATTTAGTGGGTTACATCAACTATACATCTGGGGGAACTTAAGGTTGTTGGGAAAAGGGTTGGTTGTCAGAATTATCCTCTTTTTTTGCAGTGTAATACCCACTGGTTTCTACGTTGATAATGGGGACCCACCATCCCTCTTTCAAAGGAAACACATACTGAATTATCGGTACCCAGATGAAATCCAGTTAATAGCTGAAATTGCTGTTTTCTTCACTGTGCTACCTTATCTCTTTTTAACAAGCCTTACTTACCGGGGTAACTGCACTGAATTCAATCCATTATCTATGGATTAATTCATTAGGGTGGTTTAAACTTTGGGAAAATGGATGGGTTTTAACAGTCCTCCCCTCAATTCCACATACTGACACTGTAAACCAAGCCTGTGCCATTTTTATGGAGGCACCAATTCATGAAATAAAAATCAATGAAGACATTTCCTTTCCAAGCCCTCATGTCATTGTTATGCTCCCTTGGTTGCATGGAAAACCTTTGGGTAAAAGGAGGACAACTCTAATCAGAAAGAGAGTCATTGTCTTCGGAAAGCGCGAACAGTGCATTTCTGGGCCAGTGCCCTGACCACTGGGACGACCCCTCATGTTACTGCCTTGGGGGGACGCAGCTACAGAATCAAATAGTCATAGTCAGTCAGGGGGCTGGTATGGGGAAAGTGCCTAGAAACCCAAACAGAAGCATTTTTGAAAGCAAAATAACATTATCATGAATATTATCAATTTTTTTTTTTGATGTCATCCTTTACAAGTGACTTTAGTTGGTGAATAGATTTTGGTTAAGTATGGCAGTAGTTCCCAAACACTGCTCTAATAATAACTGGCTATGTCAGAATCACCTAGAGCTTTAAAAACAATAACAAGTCTCAGGGTTCCATTCCCCAGAATTTATGATTTAGTAGATCTGGGCTAGTAGCCAGGAATTTTTATTTGTAAAAAGCTTCAGGTGAGCCAGATGCAAAACCTATGTTTATAAAGCACTGACCTAGTAAAGTTTCTGTTTTCTATTAAAAAAACAGCCACTTAGCCAAATGAGAAGGGAAGCCTTGGGTTGTTTTATGTATCATGCCAATAAGTGGGTTTAATTTTATTAAATACATCGAGCACTCTGGGAAGCCACTACAGAAACACATAGCAGGAAAACCCACATATATTGTCCAACCTGAAGCCATTCTGTGTACCTGGAAGAACCTTGCCTCCCACAGTGGCCTTCTGATCACATTTCAAGACTGACCAAAAAAAAAAAAAAAAAAACAATTACTGACAATCGACTCCAATTTGTGGACTATATGGGCATTATAAAAGTTAAAAATTACAGGAATATCATGTGGTAGTTTTAAAATATGTTCACAAATCCTTTCATGCTACTTCCTTCCAAAGGCAGAGCCCATTCCCATTCCCTTGAATGTGGCCTGGACTCAACAACTCCCTTCTCATGAACAGAATAGGGCAGATATAACAGTGGGTCCCAAGGTTGGGTCATAAAAGAGATTGCTTCTTCATCTCTTTTGAATCTCCTGCTTTTAGAAAAGCAAGCTGCCATGTCATGAGGACATTCAAGCAACCTGTGTAGGAACCCCAGCAGAAGAGAACTTGAGCTTCCTACTAATTTCCAGTGCCAACATGCTAGCCTTGTGAATAAGCTATGTAGGAAACAGATCTTTCAGCCCCAGCAAAGCCTTCAGATGCTGCACTTGGGCTACACATCTTCAGTGTAACCTCATGAGAGGTCTTGAGCGAAAACTGCCTGATGAATTCACTCCCAAATTTCTGAATCACAAAACTGTGATTATTAAATGTTTACTATTGTTTTAAGCCACTAAATTTTGGGGTGATTTGTTATTCGGCAATAGATAACTGATACACCTAAGAAGATGTTCCTTTTCCAACTTATATTTTTTAAACTCTATTTTTATTTGTTCCTTATCTGAGATACACAGACACATAAAAATGCTCACCCTCACACATATCAGTAAATATTTCATATTCATATTTGATTCAATTCATACTTACTGCTTATTTACAGTAAGCACTACTGTAAGTATATAGTCCCTAAAAAATAAGATAAGTGATGGTTAAATAATACAATTTTGGATGGCTTCAGTGAGGTGGTACATGATAATAAAACAGTTAAGATAAGCATGGACTAAAAAAATAAACCTGAATCACTGGGAAGACATTAATCAGGAAATGGCTGTTGTATTTTACAAAGTCACATATGCATAAGGAATTAAACTTACTGGCAATAACAGGCAGCTGCAATTGTCACTGTGCAAAATCATCTTAGTCCTGACTTTGCAAACATTTTTCAAAGAGCAAATTAGGAAGAGCAGTAGCTGGGACTAGTATACAGGTGGTGAGGACGAAAGCGGAAAATCTGAACCTGCACCCTGCAAAAAGGAAATGTGAGCGTTCTCTGTTTGGGGTAAACCAGCCACCACAGAGGCAGTGATTTGCTAAATGAGGCCACCAGGAATGCAACACTGAAAATCAGCAAATAGTTCAGATGGTGAATAGTTTCCCTGGTGAAATAAGATGGGTGTTAATGCAAGAAGCACCTTGTTTATAGCTCTCTATATAATGTTATGTTTCTGCAGATAAACACTTCCACTAAGTGTTTGGTAATGATATTATAGAATATATTTTGTCATTCCCAACAAATATTCTCGTTATGAAGTCCTCAGTTTAAAAATGCCATCAGCTGTTGTTAAAGAGAAGTTTCTGAATCCTGAACTCCTAACTGACAGAGTCAAATATCTGAGGCTAAGAATACTTTTAAAACTAGATGAGTCTTTTTATATCAGGATTTTGTCTTTGGGGAGGAGGAGAAGTGTCACATAAACTATATGGTAAATATTGGCAAATAAAATATGAAAACCACCTAACTTTTAGCTAAGTATTAAAATCTCCGAAGTGAACATATGCATATAGCTGATTCACTTTGTTATACAGCAGAAACTAACACAACATTGTAAAGCAATTATACTCCAATAAAGATGGTAAAAAATTAAAAAAACTCCCAAGTGAGATAGAATTTATCTGGGTATTAAGGGAGGTGGGTAAGAAAGAAAGAAAATCAAAATAACCAGTTGCTCTGTTAGCATCCCCACTCAACACCATCACACACACACACAATTACACATATACTAAAGCCTACAACTAAAGTATGCACAGCAGACATGTGGCACCCCACCTACCTCATACACACACAACCAATACACGTACCGTCAACACATACCAACAGCCAACACACATACACACAAACATACTCTCCCAAAACTTAGCAGTTACACAAGCACAAAAAATGGATGGAGAAGCTGTAACAGAAGATCAGCACCAGAGTTGGTCTTGCTAGGATTCCTTCAGAGGCCAATGGGGGAAGCAGCCAGGTATGAGGCAATTATGGGTACTAGGGAGTGTACTTATCTAAAGGCATTCAGATTCAATTAAAAAATCCCTTTGCTGGCTAAACAAACCCCTCATGGCTATGGTGTAGCCTGCAGGCTGCCAGACTGTAATAATATCAGATTTGCTGGCAAACACAGGGTTAAGGAGAAAATTAAAATGGCACTAGCTCAACTGACTGGAGGTGCTGGAACTGAACCTGAAAAAAGGTAAAAAATTTTAAAACAACCTCAGGTGTTTTTCTGAGATGCTAAAGAGAAACCAGACAAGCTGGGAAAAGGACAGTCAATCATTCCTAGTAATTTTCGGTAGAAATTATGTCATTTCATAAAATGTGATGACAAAAATAATAATAAGTAGAACTCCGTATTAGAAAGTGAAACAAATACAGTCTCCTGTTTTTCAGGGGAGAATGAGGGGACTTAATCAAATAATCTGTGTTGGAAACAGTTGGCTTTGGAACAAGAGGCAGCAGCCCTATTTCTGGGTCTAGGAGACCTAAAGTGAGTCTTAGCCTCCTGCCATCTTACACAGCATCTTACAGTGTCACTTTATTTTTTTTAAGTTTTGGAGCAAGATTTTAAGAAACTTTTGTTTAAAAAAGATCTGCCTTTTTTGTTTTCCCTGCCACGAGTGCAAACAATTGTATATTTTGTTAGGAAACAGGTAGCAGCAAGAGGAAATGAATGACAACATATGCAGCTTTGACAAGACAGTGAAAGAAGGAAATATCAAAAAGGGGAAAACAAAGCCAAACCCCAAAGATGAAATGAAAGAATTTCCACCCTTTGACCTCCTCTTTGGCTGTTTGGATTGGAGTAAACATACAGCAAAAATAGCTCTAAAGCCATGTCCTTCCTCCCAACTGAAGATCTGTCATTTTCTTCCTTGGAAATACTACTTTAAGCGATTGTCATGTCTGCAGTGTTTGAGGGATTCTGAAAAACACGATGCACTTTGAGAAAGAATGATACTCACTTGAACTGCATGGTATGGCTTAATCTTAGTGCTGAATCTTTTTCTCTGATATCTTTCTAAAACCTTATTAGGGGAATAGAGGAATCAAAATCTTTGTCAATATTTAGATAGAACTTGCCCAAATGTGGAAGCTTATTCTGAATCTCAACTCATTGTTTTACCATTTTATCCAATTCTTCGTCTTTCAAACATTAGTTCATTAAGGCCATGTGTGTTTTTAACACATGGAAGACTTTTGTATCTCTCTCTGCGTTTATGCAGTTTTCAGTCCTGAGCTCTTAGATTTCAGAGGTTTGCTGAGCTGTGCTGCCCAAAGGGTTTGCCGAGGTCTTCCTCAGCCAAGCTGGAATTTACCTTTTGATAATAAAATGAAGTAAATGGAATAGAACAAAAGTAAGAATAGAACTAATTTCCCAATTTCACTCATTTTGCTTGAATTAATAAAGATAAATCCTAAGTACGTTCAAAATTGACACACTTACGTAATCTTATTACGATCCAGTATATAAAATAGTGTACACGCAGCTGTCAGCAGGAATTTTTCATGAATATACACACACATTAGCCTAAATATTTTTGCCTTTGAGATTTTTTATAATATATTAGGAACTTCTTGGGAGAAATGAAAAGGAGGTCGTTTCTCCAATTTCCTATGCATAAGAATTGTTTGAGGAGCTTGAACATGCAGAATGAAAGTTCTACTCCCAGAAAGTCTGAATTCATAAGCTTGGGGTAAGGCCTTGGAATCTTCACTTTAAATAACATGCCCTGCCCCACCCCAGATGCCTGTGATGTAGGTAGGTTATGACCACACTTTGACAACATTCCTGCTCAGTTTATCAAACATATTTGCTAATTACATACCAGGTCCTATGCTAGGTGTCCAGGGATGCAAAAATTGATAAGGTACAGCCTTTACTCCACAGCACAGTGGTGGCAATGACACGAGTCTACTTGTGTTTGTATGCCCTTGCTGCAAATCTACACCCAATCAGGGGGAAGGGCACTGGAGAAGTTCTTATCCCCTTAGAAAGATTACAGGCAGTGAAGCAATGGAACTTGACTTTTCACATTTAATACAACCCTCCTCTTAAAATACATACATATACGCATTATTAATCACACTTTGCCTCTATTCTCCCCAAAGACATTTCCTCTGCTTCTACAAGTATAACCTCCAGATCAGTATGGTCCACGTCAGAGGGAGTGGAAACGCGCATTTCCGTCCATCACCATGAAGCCATCAGTCCTGCTAATTTTTGAAAAATAGGGATACTAGGAAAAGGCCTTGCGATGTCAATGGATGGGGTATCAAAGGAGGAACAAGCAGGTTTGCCCAATGCTTGAGGCCAACAAGAGCAATGGGACAAACTCCAGGGCTGCGGATTGCCTGATTTCAATATTAAAAATATTACACTCATTAAAGATATCTTTCGGGCTTCCCTGGCGGCGCAGTGGTTGGGAATCCGCCTGCCGATGCAGGGGACGTGGGTTCGTGCCCTGGTCTGGGAAGATCCCACATGCCGCGGAGTGGCTGGGCCCGTGAGCCATGGCCGCTGAGCATGCGCGTCCGCAGCATGTGCTCCGCAACGGGAGAAGCCACAACAGTGAGAGGCCCGCGTACCGCAAAAAAAAAAAAAAAAAGATATCTTTCATTATTACTAGGGCCAATGAGTTACCACTCAACACTTTAAACACACAATTTAATTTAATCTTCAGGACAACCGTGAGAGTTAGTATCTTTTGCCACCATTTTACAGATGAGGAAACGGAGGCTCTGAAAGCTAAATAACTCATTTAAAATCCCGGAGCTGGTGAGGAAGACGGTCTCAACTTCACCAGCCTTCCTCCAGAGCCCAAGCCTTTAATGCCCACTATAATTCTATCATGCCCTGCCCTGGGTTCAATTTCACACATGAGGAAACAGGGTCCACAAAATTCTGTGCCTTGTCTGCAGTCAGAATGGCAATTTCTGGCAAAGACTGGAACTCGGAACACTTGGTAGTCAGTGAGGAAAAAGAAATTATTTCCAAATGCACAAAGGTAGCAGGATAAGGCAGCTGCTTGCTTTAAGCTACACACCAGTTCTTTAGTGTTTTTACTGGTGACACAATATTGACCTGTACGGTGACGGAAAAAAAAGAAATGGAACTCTATAGTATTGTAAATCAGCTATACCTTAATAAACAAAGAAGAAAAGACAAAACTAAAACACCCAAACAAACAAACAAAAACCCAGGCGGAACTAGCTGCCAAGTAATTTTGCAATAGAAAACAAAACAAACCAAAAATTAGGTTTCCAGAGTCTCCTGAAAAACTGGAAGACCCAGAACACTGAGCAGGATTTCTGTGTGGCTACCTTGTGAGATTAGAGTAGTGAGTACCCTTAGAAATGGGATATATATTCCCCAGTTTGCCCCAGTGATAACCACTTCATTTTTTTTTTCTTTTTTCAGTGTTTTTTTTTGTTTGTTTGTTTGTTTGTTTGCGGTACGCGGGCCTCTCACTGCTGTGGCCTCTCCCGTTGCGGAGCACAGGCTCCGGACGCGCAGGCCCAGCGGCCATGGCTCACGGGCCCAGCCGCTCCGCGGCATGTGGGATCCCCCTGGACCGGGGCACGAACCCGTGTCCCCTGCATCGGCAGGTGGGCTCCCAACCACTGTGCCACCAGGGAAGCCCCACTTCTGTCTTTTAAAAACGGGACACCCTACTCAAAGACTTGCCTTCTTCCTTCATTTACTGATCTGCCCAGCTCCCCTAAACAGGTGAATTTTTAGGATTCTTGGTATAAAAGCTCTTTTTCTTTTCTTTTTTTCTTTTTTTTGGCAAACAGATGTCTTTATATAGGTAAATGCTATTAAAATGAACATCAGTGGCAGATGGTGGGTGGTGGAAATAGAAAGACTGTAGCTGAGAATATGAGAAGCAGATTGCTAACAAAAGGTGGGAAATTTATGACAAAGGAGGTAGACTCCCAGCTCCCTCTCTCCATAGGTAGGTGGGTGGGACCACTACCCTGCACTGCAATGATGAAGCCCAGACAAAATGAACTTATCAGTAGAATACGTAGTTTCCACTCTTCACAGATATTAAGTTCCGATGTGCAGCTAAGCAAGTGATGCTCACCACGGCTGCACACTAGAACCAACCACGGAACTTTAACAAAACGTCCCCGCAGATAAATAAGTGTGTCTGGGAGTGGGTCCAGGAAGAGGTCCTCAGATGAGTCTAATATGTAACCACTCACCATTTAAGAGCATAAGGGCACACATTTGAGAGGGAGACCACATAAGGTCCTCTGAAGGCAGGTTTCCTGGGTTCAAGTCCCAGCTCAGACACTCACAAGCCAATTATGGGTGACCCTGGACAAGTTATTTTACTCAACTCTAAGCTAGTAATGGAGTAAAATTAAAGGGAGAGAATGCATGTAAAGTGCTTAGAATACTAATCACTCAATAAATGATAACCATTATCACCATCGTATGTTGCGGATGGCATTGATTCCCATTTGAGAGACAAGTAATTAGTGATAAATTTTGTCA
Organism: Monodon monoceros; assembly: GCF_005190385.1. Classification (NCBI taxonomy): domain Eukaryota; kingdom Metazoa; phylum Chordata; class Mammalia; order Artiodactyla; family Monodontidae; genus Monodon; species Monodon monoceros. Next base: position 142,636,055 of record NW_021703768.1, on the reverse strand, counting down.
CAGTCCTCTTCAATTAGGTATCACTTCAAGACCTCCAATCCCAAATATCGCACCTCAATGAAGCAATGACAATTAATGAGCCATCTCAGAATCTGAGTCTGTCACAAAGTACTCAAACGAACAGATGGCTCGGCAGGCACAGAGTCCTATCTTGCTAAAGTACAAAATTCACATGTGAACAAAATTAATTAATTAATTCCTTCATTCAGATTATTCAGAGTGTTTTTACTGCGGGACAAACATTGTGCAGAGGTAGCTGCTCTCTCTTCACTAAACCATCCTTCCATGACTTATTTTCCTTTCATATTTTATATTTATATAGGAATATACAACGATCAAATGTCCCAGGAACAGGATGTCTAAAGTTCTGGGGTCACTGTTAGTTTCTGGGGCTAAAAAGACCATTCAGATGTGGACCCTATGCTAAGGCGTATGGGAGTTAAGTGGGGTGGGCATACACGCAATGTACCAAGAAGTAGAAGAACAGAATTGTGAGTGTTCAAAAGGCTGGTGATATCTCGATGTTGGTTATGAAAATAAAACTAATTTAATACAGATCAAGTAGGAATCAATATTTGCTGGTAGTAGTTTAGTAGTTAATGGACTAAAACTATACATTTTTTAAACTTTTTATTTTAAAATAAAGACCCACTGAAGTCGCAAAAATAGTACTGAGAGTTCCCGTTGTAGGTTTCACTCAGCTTTTTCCAATGAAATCTCACATCACCATAGTATGTTACTGAAACCAGAAAACTGACACCAGTATGATATCATTAAGTAAACCACTGACCTTATTCAAATTTCACCAGTTTCTACATGCATTCATTTGTGTGTGTGTGTGTGTGTGTGTGTGTGAGTGAGTGAGAGAGAGAGAGAGAGACGATGAAATTTAACCACGTGACTATATAGTAATTTTAAAATGCAGAGAAAATATGTAAGAAATAGCATCTCAAGGTGAGATAGTTTAGAGGGGGAAACCCAACAACAAATTAAAACTAGGGTACCTACTGGAAAAACAAAATAAAACACTATAGTTTCCAACACAGCAGCTCTGTTCCAACTGAAATTCAAAGCAATACTTGCATACTATTTATAACAGATTATATAGCAAAATTTTAAACTGAAAGTTGCATGTGTATAGGTACAAAGAGGAGAGACAGAGATGCAAAATTCCAAACCAGATAATCATCCTGGAAGGTTTCCCATAGAACAAACACTCCATCTAAGTTAGAAGAATGAGTAACCTGCATTTTCAAGTATTTCAGGCGAGGAAGTAAACTGAAAAAACAAATGTACCTGGAGAAATTATCAGTTCGTAGAGTCATGCATTGTCCTTTCTATGTTTGAGTAAACCCAAAGCAGAAGAAAACAATTACACTATTTCCCCACGTTTCCATCATAGTGAAAAGGAACACAGCCCTCCCAATCCACCCTCCCTCCCTTCCTTTCTTTCTTCCTTCCCTTATTTCTTCAGAAATAGTTTCCAAAAAAAAATCAAAGATCTGATTTTCCTAACTTCCTACCAGCCTTAAATGAATGCATACATGCTCATAATTACAAGGAAGGCATTTGCTATTTTGCACCAGTGGAATTTAAGAAATTAAAAACCAAAAGGGGGTTTTCAGGAACACAGCAGAATTGTCTTTTTAATAATAGATGTGGCCCCTCTAATCCATTCTTAATCTAATTAAGACAATGAAAAGCATTGGGCTGCCATTTCAGAAAATGGCAGGGATGCTATAAACAGAGTGCAATAAAGGGATCCGTTCACACCCCATCAAATTTACTCACAGTATGAATAACCGTTCTTCTTTTTTGTGTTTCATTTTTACAAGTTAACAAATGTTTTCATTTGATTTCCACAGCTTCATCTTCAGATCAAGCAGAGGCTGTGGGACTTGTAGTTCTGGAAAGTGTGTTATATCTGGTGAAGCAACACCCAGTGTGTGATTATGGAACCCTACAAATTGATGCTAACATCTCCAATAAGCGAAGATAATAATTAAGTGGTAAACCTTTTGGCACTGAAAACAGCAATGGTGTTATTAATACCCAAATGGGCACCAAAACAAACAGCATTAATGGAATTTAACTAAATGATTTTATGATTGTGTATTCTTTGCAAGCTCAGCTGACTACAATGGTTATCTCTCGATGAGCCTTTAAATCTGGAAGCTAAGATTCTACCTAATGGCAAATATTCCCTAGGAAAAAAGGTGGATTTTTAAAAAATCGCAGGTAGAGTAATGGAGGAAAAGAAAAAGAACTGGTTTGGGTCTCTATTCCCACCACCAGCGTAAGAAATATTAAGGGGATGAAGGTTTAGTCTAATCGGGGAGTTTTACTTGCCTTTCTTTCTGTTTTTTAGTGACGTGCAACTCTGGGAGAAAACTGACTATTTGCTATCTCCCTTAATTATGATTAAGATAGTCTGACTGTTTATTCATTGATGACACTAAAGATTCAAAAAAAAAAAAAACCTGCCATGTAACAAGTCTGAATCCCTTTTCCCACAAGTGTCGGAATCCATAGAAAACCAACTGGAAAATCTATTATAGTCTGAAATTATAACGCAATCAAAGAACTATCACTTTCTGTTTGATTCTGCAGAGGCAAAATGATAATAAATGATGACTGACAGTAGAGACCAAATGAGTCAAAGGGCCTCAATCCCAGGATCAGGGATCTACAACTTGCTCATTACTTTTTTCAAAACAAAACAAAGCAAAAATCAACTAACCAACTATAACACCTGAACTCCAAAAGGCACCATCAGTCAACTTCCTGAACAGTGAGACTTGATAAAGGTCAGGTCACCTGATAATATTTACTGTCCTCTCACCCTTAAGGAAGAATCACAGAAATGAACAGATATTTCTAAACATATAGGACAAAAAAAAATCACTCCAGCCATATTATTCACAGTAACAGGGCAGTCCAGAATAGAAATATTGTTTTAATAAAAATCCTTATTAGGTGACAAAATGTATGTTTTGTTCCGAAACAAGATAAAGTTGTTTAGAATGTTTATGACTATTGTCGGAAGCTCCACACAGTTCTCATAAATTATAACTTCCCTCTTAGATTCCTTGTTTACGTAAAATAACTAATATGAAGGACGCCGAACCCCTGCGGTGAGATAGACAGCATTTGCTTCCAGTGGGTGGAGCCATCAGTGAAGAGCAAGCACAGAGATAAAGGAGATCACCTGCTCACATGTTTATGAGAGCTTCATGCTTATTCAGTGGGAAAATGAAAGGAGAAAGGGGGATGAGGGATAGATAAGCTTTTAGAAACTGCCTGTTATGAGATATGGTTTGCATGAGCCTGGAAGTGACTTGTGTCAATCCCCCAGCCTTCCCCACTGCTCCTTGGTCATTCCCACAGATCAAATCCCTTAGGGTGGACCACACACCCTTGTTGATTTTGATGTGTTTCTCTCTTCCTCATGCGGTCAGAAAACCGTAGGCTTGAAAAATCTACCTTTTGTTTTCTACAATCCTCAAATCCAGTCCTGTGAATCCAACCTAAGAGTAAATCCTATGAATCCAATCAAAAAGTGTTTTCCGCTTCCCAAATATACATGCAAAATAATGTTTTCTCTCTTGTGTGAGTTAACAGGCCACACCACTTTACTCTTGCCTGATAACAAGTAAAAGAGGCAGAATAAGGTATTGAAACTAACCAGGGCCTAGAACTCTGGGGGCCTGGGTTCCTGTCCTGTATCACTATGGCCTCTCTGTATGATCTTAAAGATCTCAAAAGGTGATCTTTACCTTCTCTCTGGGGGAAGGTTTCTGAATATGCAAAATGTCTGGGTCAGATTAAATCTCAAGTAACACAATGGCTCACTCTGGGCCAAAAATGGCCTGCAGACAGCTACTGTTTATCCCACAACAGCTTTACACATTTTTTAAATTAGTTAATGATATTCAAAAACTATGAACTTTGTCATAGAAGTCAGATATGATTCTGTGTTGAAAGCTGGCATACCTTTAGGCATATCAGCTGGATCTCAGCAGTAGAGTGCCCTCCCAGCTCACTGTGATCATATTTGTTTGTCCCGACAGAAACAAGTACATTCAGATGAACTGAGAACCTGAGAACTCTGAGCTCAATCATCTCTAAAGATTCCTCAAATTTTAAGAATTTATTATTGGTTGGTTTTTGAGTGATTTTTTTTTTTTCTGTGCTAAAGCCAAGAGAAAGAAAAAGAAAACAATGAAAAAGAATAATTGTCTTTATTCAGAGCAGTACACAGTTGAAAATCAGTAATTTCTAGGTAAAATTTCTTCCACAGCTGCATTTTGGAGACACACTTAGCAGTTCATTTACTTACTAACATTTTCTTTAATGTTGTGTTAAAAATATGACACTAACACTCATACATATACACAAAGCCCAGCTTATTTTCTTCTTAAGAGAGAAAAGGGAGCAAATACGAGGATGTATATATTTTTAAAACCAACTATGGGGCTGCCCTCGTGGAACAGTGGTTAAGAATCCACCTGCCAATGCAAGGGACACAGGTTCGAGCCCTGGTCCGGGAAGATCCCACATGCCGCGGAGCAACAAAGCCCGTGAGCCACAACAACTGAGCCCGCGTGCAACAACTACTGAAGCCCGCGCGCCTGGAGCCCGTGCTCTGCAACAAGAGAAGCCACCGTAATCATGCACCGCAATGAAGAGTAGCCCCTGCTCGCCGCAACTAGAGAAAGCCCGTGTGCAGCAACGAAGACCCACCGCGGCCATAAATAAATAAATAAATAAATAAATTTATAAAAAACAACCCAAAACCAACCGTGTCTGGACACTTGGATTTATGGATGTCATTTTTCTCAGTGGGTGACAGTGAGTGGCTCCTGGTGTCACTGTTTCCAATAATGGTTGATGTAGGTGGGACCCTCAAGTTCAATTACTACCTTTTACAGATGAACAAACTGACCTAAAAAATGATATCAGTTCCCTGACTCCCTGTCTTTGCCCCTTACGAGGTGGATAACTCCGAACAAAATAAGTATCCGCTGAAGTCTCTGTTTCTTCATCTGTAAATTAGCGATGATAACTCGTGACATCTGAATTAAATGAATATGCGCGAAGCACCTCACAGGGTCCTGCTGTATAATAATAATAGATAACCTCCACTGAACTCACAGTATCCTCAGTGTAACTCTGTGAGGTAAGTAATATTATTATCCTAATTTTATAAATTAGCAAATTGAGGCATCTAGATGTCAAGTGACTTGCCCAAAGTCACAGAGTAAGTCGTGGAGCCAGCCTTTGAACTTGCATAGTCTGACAGAAGAGAGCCTGGGGTTTTAAACACTACGCTCTTTGTGTTGTGCCCTTCATGTAGCACTTAATCGTTGATAGTTGCTATTAATTTTAATAATGAGATTATTTTTAAAACCGGACCTGACTGTTCCATGCATGTCTCCCCCTGCTCAGATCTACCCAAAGGAATTTTTTATTCATGACCCCTTTGCCTGAGCTATAGTCCAAATTCTGCCATTTTGCACCGAGAGCAAATATGTCTATTTTTCTTATTGGAAACTCTCCAGTGGACATTTCCATTTCCGAACAAGCCTCTTGAAGCTTTTCCAAATTGCCACCATTTGGACAACCTGAGAGTTGAATGCTGCCACACTTGTCATTTGATGGTCTCATGTCATAGAGGAGGTCAAAGAGAAGTCACATCTTCAAGTTCCCCTCAAAACATTCCGTATGTCAGGGCTGTGCTACATAAATGTAGCATGCTCGTAGTCAATGTACGATAACAGTTTGTCAAATACAATTTACTGAGTCCAACTGAAATTAATGAAGGGTGTAAAAATGACAGTTATCTGACATATTTCAAATCTCAATTTGACATTTACAACCTTTTAAAGTTATTTTTAAATGCAGCAGAGTTTAAAATGTATTGAACATATCATATGCTGCTGAGCCAGTGTTGGATGACTGGGTGTGTAGCCATGGAAATTAACACAGGGCCACATTCCCTAGCCTTAACAAAAAGCACGCAGTATATCTAGATAAAAAGGCAATAAGGCAAGGTATCTTAGGAAAATTAAATAAATGCCACCTTCTGCCTAGCCTTTTTGGGGATGGGTGTTCACTTCCATGGAAATGTATGTCTCCATGAAACTCGGTTACCGGTAGAAATGTGCATGTATAAGCTTAGCGACGGAGGAAACAGAAGGAGAGAGCAGTGGATGAAGAAGACAGCTCTATTTAGGAAGGCGCTGTTCTGCTGTGAGCTGTGTGTGCGGGATCCCAAAGAAGTTAGCACGGTTGGACTTTGAGAACTTGTGCTCCAGTTTTGGCTTCAGTAATAACTTGGTAATTCTAACCTTGGACATGACACTGTGACTTCATACTTTATTTGTAAAATAAAATAAACACTGGGACAAATTCATGGCATGGAAATATTGATCAGTTGAAGTGAATGTGTATGAAATGGCTTCAGAGCATCTGGAACATGATACAAAATATAAATTGTTATCATTCAATCTATATGTTAAATATCCTTAAACTAGACTTTCTCATCTAGACTTTCTTGACAAAACTCTCCCTTCCTCTTGGCATGGTCATCCCAAAGCAACAATATTGCTCAGGTAGGCACATGCAAAAAGAGAAGGGGAGGGACTCTGAGATGGAGGCACCTTTCTTCCATGGCACTATCTGGATGCAACATGGATGCAACCCAAGACCAGGGCTTTCCCTATCTTCTTCCAGCAGGACTTAATGCTCCAGGATTCCAGATCACAAGAAGCCTACACTCCTATGTCAACCATGAATGTTCCTCTTTGATCTATTTTATATATCTCAGTGTGAAAGGAAACCTGCTACCAAAGAAAGACAAATGAGAGATATTGATATTGATGTGTTAAACGCCATTATGATCTAAAAAAGAAAGAGTTACAAGATTACTAGCAGTCCATTAAAAATAAGAATGAGAGGGCTTCCCTGGTGGCGCAGTGGTTGAGAATCTGCCTGCCAATGCAGGGGACACGGGTTCGAGCCCTGGTCTGGGAAGATCCCACATGCCGCGGAGCAACTGGGCCCGTGAGCCACAATTACTGAGCCTGCGCGTCTGGAGCCTGCGCTCCGCAACAAGAGAGGCCGCGATAGTGAGAGGCCCGCGCACCGCGATGAAGAGTGGCCCCCGCTTGCCACAACTAGAGAAAGCCCTTGCATAGAAACGAAGACCCAACACAGCCATAAATAAATAAATAAAGCAAACTGTCAACAAGTAAAAATAAATAAACACTATTATATTTAAAAAAAAAAAAAGAATGAGAGAATGCTTGGGACCCAATCATGCAAAGCCTTGGGGAATAGGAAGAAGGTTAGCAGATGACCATTTCTTCTCATAAAATAATTCACATTAAACCAGTGGGAGGTTCCTCTTGGTGTTCCCAGGATTTAGTCCAGGGACGGGCACATCATAAATGTGGAATAGAATCTGATGACTGAATGGATTTATGAGGGACTGTCTTCTTATGAATCAGAGTAGGTTTAGTACATTGAGATTTCCTGGTTCAGGGATCTGAGAAGGTTGTAATGAATAGCTAATTAAAGATCACATGTTTTCCTATGAAAAGGACATTGACAGTAACTAAGATATACAACGGAAATGAACCAGCATGAACATCTAGAAACATTAATCTAAGACTTCTAGAATAAAACAAGAAAGGAATCACTTAACAAGTGCTATTTTATTCAACTTAGCCCGTCTGTCTCATGCTTATCACTCCAGCCTGTTACATCACTTAGAAGATGGAACTCACAAGAAACCAAAGGGGACCACCCATTGGCCTACGATAGACAGAATGGCAACAGTTCTCAGATTCTAACACAACAATCTTATTTGTTTCTAGTACCAGAAGTTCATTCTCTCAAACCATAATTTAGAGTAGTTGATTCTATCTTATAAAGTACAGTCAGATAAAAGTTTCTAGTCTGTCCTTTTCTTTCACTTTTCTTTCCCCAATTTTCTAAAAAAAAAAATTTAAATAAATGTTTTGCATCCTCAGACAAGGAAGAAAAACAGAAATCAAATACAAACTGACTAGTATAAGAGGACTTGGGGAAAAGAGGAGGATGACTTGGAAACGGAGTTATAATTTAGTAATACGGCCAACATAGAATCGTTTCAACAAATGCATATTCCCTACTGGATATCCAAATAATAATGATACTGTGGACTAGAGTCAACAGGCATGAACTGGAAATGATGCTCAACTTGTGGGCAATAACCTTTCTGATTCTCAGTTTTGTCATCTCTAAAATGGGAGTAATAGTGTATGGCCAGTCTGCTTTGAAGGGTTGTTATGGCTGGACCATGAAAGTGTATGAATAACACATGAGGCATTACGCAAAGCATGACACCTACACAGTACAGGACAAGATGACAGAAGCAGATTTATCCTTCACCTCCTTCAAATGATATCCTAAAATTTAAAGACAAAGGGTAGACTGTTCACTACTGAATAACAAAGAATCGTTCCATTCATTTTGTAGTTGTTGTTTACTAATTTAATTTAAGCGTATAGTGTATGGATTTTCTTAACTGAAACACCTGCTATTGTCTATCTGACCACAAAGAAATGACAGTGGTCACTAAACAGCAAAGTCGCAAAAAAAATTAGAATCTATTTCTCCTGCCAAAAGAAGACATTTGGGTGTCCCATCTGACAAGCTTTCAATACCTCTCTCTACCCAAGCACAAAAGCACTTTCAAGAAACACCGGACAACCCTCCAAAAAAAATTATGTTTTGTTTTTTTGCAAATCTGTAGACTCCGGCGAGACACAAAGCAACAAGCTCTAGTCCATTAGTGTGACAGGTAGTGCTCTTACTAACAACTGCTTTTTACTCCCTCTGACAAATGTGCTTGGTGCCACGGTTGACGTTTGTGTGGTAATCAGGAGTGATGGAGAGGGGACGTCGGCGCTGCCGAAAGTGCCCCCCGATTTAATGTGAACGATTTGTCAAACGTGCTGTGATAGCAATGCTGTCAGACCCAGGCAGGGAAGCACTCTGTCATCTTTGCGCCAACCAAGGTCACTTTGGCAGGGAAAGGAGGGCTCTCACCAATGAAATTTTCATGTTTATCAGTGATGCACATGGCCTACTTTCACAACTTGTTTTTCCTTCTATTAACAGATAGCTATCTCAGGGTTGGGGAGACACTTCCCTAGAGAGAAACCTGCTACAAGAGACGGTCTGCAGGGTGAGTCACTTGGCATCACTGAGCGCCCCAAACCCACCCTGCAAACAGAAAAGCCAGGTGCACCAAGTACACCTGGGTGTCTTTTTTTTCCTAGCAGAATTTCGTAGCTATCACATAGCTTGTATGTCAAATACAATGGTGATAGTATTAGTTATTAGCATTACGTTGGGTGGTAAGACTTCTAGTTTTATACCCTGACCTTCTGGGCATCATATATCTCCTAAGCCTCAAAAGAACCAAAGGTTAGATGTGGTCGTTACACCGTGGGGTCAGTGCCTTGGCTAAATGTTCAGAAACATAAGGGAAAGAAAAGGTGGGTAAAAGAAAAGGCAGGACAGTTCCTGTTATTCATAAAAAGAACTAGAAGCAACAGACACAGTGGAGGAGTCTGGGTTAGGTGTCTGCATCTAATATTCGTATCCTATTCTTTCAGACCTCGGTCACTGCACTGGGCATCCATCCTAGACTAGACTGGAAGCAACACAGGGCAGGGACTCTGTCTTATTGACTTTTATATCATTATTATCTAGCACAGTATCATCTAGCTCAGTAAATATTGATAACAGGAATGAATATAATCCATAGCAATGAATGCCAGAAAATTGAGTGAAAGGAAACAAGGATCCATGCCAGAGACTGCTAACTGGGTGCCAGCACAGAGAGGCATTTTCTTTGTGGATGAACAATATATGTAAAAAAACAACGATTTAGTAGATGGAAGAGTATAATAAGCCCAGAGGCATGGTCATCAACTAGTGGTGTGCAGGCCACTGGGGCATGCAGGCAAAATTCAGACTACACATGTGTGTTGTTTATACCAGGCAGGGTTAGCCTATGAAGTGCTTACTCTGTGTGTATGTGTTTGTGTATGTATTGTGTGTTTAATTAGTTGTTAACATTTAAATATTGGGAGCTTTTACCTAAGAGCATAAATGTGGGATTCTCTGGGGAGAAATGGGATGATCTGCCCATGCTGGGCTGAGTACAGACAGCTGCCCCTTCAGACGGCATTCATTCTCTAGCCTCCCCCGCCCTGAGAGGCCAATGCCAGCTGCCATTAGTCACCATGCTTGCACTATTACTTTTCTAGTAGAAGGGAGATGTTTCTCTCTCCTAGGTTTCAATCAAAAGTGGCTCAGAGCACTGAATGATTTTCCTCACTGTTGGCTCACTCCCTCTTTATTTACAAGGTCTGTCCTGGCCCGGTGGGTATTAGAACTTGTGACCCCGGATTTATGCTTTCTTGGGGGACTGATTTCCTGATATCATCTGAGCAGCAGCGAGCAGAAAACCTGGACCTTAAAAGCTCTGCTATGTAAAACTTAAAATACTGATTTCATGTGAAGCTCCTTAACAAAGAAAGACAGTTAATTAAGACTGAAAATTGTACTTTTATAATGCTTGAGAGATAACCAATACCTTCTGATATCTGTAATCTCATGTCATCTTGAGCAGAGCTAGGAATGCCATTCCCATTTTGCAGATGACAAAATCAAGGATGTAAGTAAAGTTATATCACCAGCAGGATGAAGAGGTAGGCCTAGCAAACATAATAAATTTGAATCTCATGGGCTAGGATCAGAGAGACAGTATTCTCTTAAAGCTCCCCACATGACACTAATGTGAAGCCAGGGTTGAGAACCACTCTCTTAGTGTAATGGACTGAATGTTTGTGCTTCTGCAAAATTCACGTGATGAAGCCCTAACTCCCAATGTAATGATATTAGGAGGTGGGGCCTTTGGGAGGTAAATTGGTTTAGATGAGGTCATGAGTGTAGGGTCCTCGTGATGGTATTGGTGCCCTTATAAGAAGAGACCAGAGAGCTTTCCTCCCCTTCCTCTCTCCTTTTCTCGCTCTCTTTTTTTCTCTCTCCCTCTCCCTCCCCTTCGTAAGGTGAGGACACAGTAAGAAGGTAGCCATCTGTCAGCCAAGGAAGAGAGCCCTCACCAAGAACCCAACCACACTGGCACCCTGATCTCAGATTTCCAGCCTCCAGAACTGTGAGAAATAAATGTCTACTGTTTAAACCACGCAGACTATGGTATTTTGTTATAGCAGCATGAGCCAACTAATACACTTAGACTGAGATTAAAGCAATGCAAACACAGATTTCTTGGCTCCAGGTCCTGGGCTGGCTGGCTGGACACAGGAAGAGGTGCAGTAATGGGAAGTGCCCTGAGCTAGGCCTCAGGGGATGAGACTTCTAGTCTTAGCTCTAAAAATCTATGCTTTGGGATACCTGATTAGAATGAGTGGTTTTTCAAGTAGGTGAATGTGTAAGAATCCACTGGGGGAGCTTTTAAAACTACAAATTCTTCAGGGTCCTAGCCCTAATCTGAGATTAGAGATTCTGATCTCTTAGCTGGCACCCATATATGCAGAGTTTTTTTGTGTGTTTTTTTTGTTTTGTTTTGTTTTTTTTTGCAGTATGCGGGCCTCTCACTGCTGTGGCGTTTCCCGCTGCGGAGCACAGGCTCCGGATGCTTAGGCTCAGTGGCCATGGCTCACGGGCCCAGCCGCCCCGCAGCCTGTGGGATCTTCCCGGACCGGGGCACGAACCCGTGTTCCCTGCATCGGCAGGCAGACTCTCAACCACTGCGCCACCAGGGAAGCCCATATGCAGAGTTTTAAAAAGTTCCTCTCTTGATCCTGATATGCATTCCTAGTTAAGAACCACTTTGTGAGATGATAAGGAAAATGTGGCCAATGTACCCCGTGCCTGAACAGGTTCAGTAACAGTAAGAGGATGTGGTTACACCAAACATTTACATACATGTTCAAAATTGAGTTCCCATTAGATAGCTATTCTGCCCAATGAAGAGAAGACTTGTTCAACACATAATCCTCAAGCACACATGCAGGTGGCCTAATTATACTCAGTGGCAGTAACCCCAGGGGAAAACTTCTCAGTGGGGACAGGAGGCTATATTTAAAGGGAGAACTTTGGGGTGAACAGTTATTCACTGGCCCTTTTTGGATAGTGTAACTTATATAATCATTGCCTTTGAGAGTCACAGCATGCCCTACTGCGAATATTTATTCATTGTTCATATCCCTGTACTCAGCATATAGACAAAAGCTGACTCATAGCAGATTCTTAATTTCGAGTGATAAAAGAATATTTTTTAACAAAGAATAAAAGATTTGAGTACTGTTGTTTCCATACTTCCGTTTGCCAACATGGTTTTTAAAAAATAAAAATGAACATAAAATCATTACATTCTCATGTTTAAAATTCTTTAATGATGTCCCATGGACTACGGCATAAAGTGGAAAGCACTCAGTAACTTTAGGAGCACATGCACGATCTGGCCTGGACAACATTTGTGATTTCATCTCTCTGCACTGACAAGGGATGACCTTGTCATTAATCGCAGGTCAAGAAACACACCTTATTGCACACCTCCAAGTCTGTGATCAAACCGCTTCCCTCTTCCTGGAATATCATCTTTCTGTTTGCTTCCCCAATACTTTTCAAAGTTCGGCTCTAGGAAATCTTTCTGAATGTGTCCAAATAGAATTAATCATTGTTTCTCTCTTTGCATCATCTACAGACTTCATTCATTGTGCCTTCATTATTTTACACCACTTAGTAATCATGCATTTTTTCCCCTAAAACTCTTCAAGCTACCAGAAGCTTGGTCCTAAGTTTGCTCTTAGCCTTGGCATCTGCCAAAAGATCTGGGTCATCGTAAGCACCCATCAAAAACAGTTTGAACACACTGATATAACTCATCCTGGTGCCCCAGGTATCAGGAACATACTCTAGAGGACTTACTCTTCTCAGACAAGGAAAATAGTAGAGGATTTTTGAATGATAAGCCTTATAGAAACTCAAATCCAACATAAGAATGTACTTACAGACATGGAGACCTACTAGATACTTAGGTCACAAGAAAGCGACCCCAAAAGATTAAAAGTGACTAAACCACGTAAAACAAAGCCTCCTGATGACGGAGCCAAAACAACATTAATCATCAATATCAGTTTGGAATACAAAGGAGAAGACTGAAAGAATGCTCACTGCCCTATTTTGTTAATGAATTGGTAATTCGCTAATTACTAACTTTCCAATTTGAGTTTCAAGGCTTATTTAAGGCTTAAGCTATTTTACCTGCTTTAGTTTTAATTGCAGAGTATGTACTCATTTTCCACCTCCACCTTCTACCATTCTTGACAAACATTTCCTGAGCATCTACTATGTACCAGGCATTATTTTAGTAGTAAACAGGACTGACAGGTCCAGTTCTCATGTTTCATGTTTGCCTTTTCTTTTTCTGTTACTATCGTCTACCATTTTCAGTCTTTTCAAATTCAGTGTTTTAACAAAATCAGAAACCAGTTTAGTATTGTTTTATTTCACACTAATCAGAACTCTGAGTTATGAAAATGGGGGGATACATGCCTCACCCCTGAGACACATTTCGAAACACACAGACATGAAACTCCAGACCAATTAAAGGAGGTACTTAATGGAAAATAAAGCACTGTTGTAGAGTTTCTTTTTCATGTCCCACTGTGACACTCGTCTTCCTTCTGCTGCCTCTTGTTTGCAAGTGCTGTGTCTTTAGCAAGGCTTGGAGATACAGATCCTTCCATCCTCCCTCACCAGTGATGAGGAAGAGACAACAGTATAAGTTCAACTTCTTCATTCCTATTTCTCAAACTGATTCTATGGTCTTAAAGAACACTTTTAAGTATTCTGCAAGTATTTCCTTTTTAAAAAATTTTTATTGAAATATAGTTGATTTACAATGTTGTGTTAGTTTCAGGTGTATAGCCAAGTGATTCAGTAATGTAAAAAATATATATGTACATATGCCTGTGTGTGTGTATGTATATATATTCTTTTTTAGATTCTTTTCCACTATAGGTTATTACAAGATACTGAGTATAGTTCTCTGTGCTGTACAGTAGGTCCTTGTTGGTTATCTACTCTACATATAGTAGTGTGTATGTTTTAATCCCAAACTCCTAATTTATCCCCACCTTTGCCCACTGGTAAGCATAAGTTTGTTTTCTGCATCTGTGAGTCTATTTCTGTTCTGTAAATAAGTTCATTTGTATCATTTTTTTAGATTTCACATATAAGTGATATCATATAATTTGTCTTTGTCTGTCTGACTTCACTTAGTATGATAAACTCTAGGTCCATCCATGTTGCTGCAAATGGCATTATTTCATTCCTTTTTATGTCTGAGTAACATTACATTGTATATATGTACCACATCTTTATCCATTCAGCTGTTGATAGATTCTATGGTCTTAAAGAATACTTTTACGCAACCTACAGCTATTTCTGAACCTGAACTTTTTTACCTTAATGCCTTGAAATCTGTGACATCTGAAACCAACGTAAACTTCCTCCTTAAAACAGATATTAAACAATTCAAGGAAACACCTCTGGTTTCAACAATAAAACTGAAATAATATTATGACCTCATACTATCTAATGGAATTTAAGAAACTGTATGGTCTATTAATTGATTACTAACCTGTCACATAGGCAAAAGGACAACTAGGTGGTCAAGCAACTAGCAACACTTAAGTATCTATAACCTTCTCTAACACCCCCTTCCTCTTCTTCATGTCGCTTCAGCCTACTGGATCTATGTGTTCTTCAGACTCTGAGAATCTGAAATATCAGAGTCATATTCATCTCAGGATCCTTGGCCTTGGTGTTCCTTGGAAAGCTCTACCACAGCTATTCCCACAGCAGGCTCCCTCTATCACCCAAGTCTCAGTTCAACTGTCCCCGTTTTTACGAGGCCTTCCATGACCATCCTCTTTTTTTTTTTTTTTTTTGCAGTATGCGGGCCTCTCACTGTTGTGGCCTCTCCCGTCGCGGAGCACAGGCTCCGGACGCACAGGCTCAGCGGCCACGGCTCACGGGCCCAGCCGCTCCGCGGCATGTGGGATCTTCCCGGACCGGGGCACGAACCCGTGTCCCCTGCATCGGCAGGCAGACTCCCAACCACTGCGCCACCAGGGAAGCCCCTGACCATCTTCTTTTAAGGAAGTTCTCCTCATGACCATTTATTATCATATGACTCTGCATTAATTTATCTTTCAGCCTTTATCTCTATGAAGTTTTCTTTTGTCCCTTGTTTACATATTTATTTTCTTTCTCCTTTCTGGCCCCACTGCCTGACAAAATGTAAGTTCCATTTATCAGTTTCCTTGTCTGTCTTGCTCTCTATCTTTCTCTTTCCATATATCATCTGAATCTAGGAAAGCCATTGCAAAGTATGCACTCAATTCATATCAACTGAAAGAATATATGAATTTATGAGTTGAAATGCATTCATAAGATACATTTTCCTCTTCAATGGGCTTGAGCAAATAGTCTAAAATAGTCTCAACAACATATATTCTTCCCACCCCCCCGCAAGCTTACTTGACCCAAACCATGACCCAGAACACTCAGTCTTCAGTAGAAATTGATAGGGAAATATTTTTTCTTTGCTCTGCCCTCATCAATAAAAAAACACAGATGGTGAGACAGTATGATGGCGTGAACCCCAAGTGGAGAGGTGACACACACACATCTTACAGATGCCCAGCAGGGGGTTTCATACAAGGCAGTGAGTTAAAAGGTCCTGGATATCAGTTGGAAAAGAGAAGGAGCAGAAAATTGTTTGGCTCATTTTTCCTTCTTTGGCAAGAAATAGAATGAGAAACAAACAAGAAGCAGCTGAGGAATGTAGGGTCCAAAAACACTCGGTTATTCTCTATACTACAAAACTGCAGGGACGAGGAATCTAGATAGTAATAAAAATGCCAGAGGAAGGAAATGGGATGGCAATTTTAATGATCATAGCTGTATGCACGGCCAAAGGATTCCCACGTTCCCTGGCAACAAAGGCTACCTCCTCTGGGTTGTTTTAATTCTACGGTACCGCCTTTCTCTCCCCCTTCCTTGCTTTTCCGTTCCTCTTCCTCTTTGCATCCTTCTGCATGCCCCCCTGCCCCAGTTCCTTTTCTCTCTTTCAATTTCCATCATTAATAAATACATACACGCTACGAAATGAGCATGAGAAATTGGTTACAGTGGAATGATGCTGAATACAATTCTGGGTGAAAATACATTTGCAGTTTTGACTAAGCGGCAGCATAAGCTAAAGGAGGAGATTTACGGTAATAAATCACATTAATCAACTAAATTAATATACAACCTCAGTGACTCATAGAGCAAGAATAACAAAAAAATATTGGACTTAGGAAAATATCCTCACCAGGTACAGGATTCAAGACATAAATTAAAGATGAACTTGTAATCTACTCACACACTAAGATCGAGGACATTATTTCATCATTTCTTTTTTTTAATACATTCATTCATTCAGTCATGGCTGCATTGGGTCTTCGTTGCTGCACGTAGGTTTTTCTCTAGTTGTGGCAAGTGGGGGCTACTCTTCGTTGTGGTGTGTGGGCTTCTCACTGCGGTGGCTTCTCTTGTTGCGGAGCATGGGCTCTAGGCACGCGGGCTTCAGTAGTTGTGGCTCGCGGGCTCTAGAGCGCAGGCTCAGTAGTTGTGGCACACGGGCTTAGTTGCTCCGTGGCATGTGGGATCTTCCCGGACCAGGGCTCGAACCCATGTCCCCTGCATTGGCAGGAGGGTTCTTAACCACTGCACCACCAGGGAAGCCCTATTTCATCATTTCTTATCAAATATGCAAAAACATAGTCATTCCCTCATAGATTCTCTTGGTCTTTGAAAGTGTTCCTTACAGCTCATGGAGTAAATGACAAATCAAACTTACACATACCTTGTACTGTTTTTATGCTGTAGCAAGTGCCATTTTCAAGGGCAAAAGTAGATACGGGTAATAATATGGTATGTTTTAGAGTAGCGTCATCTAATATGGTAGTCAAGAGCCACATGTGTCTGTTTATATTTAAGTGTAAGTTAATTAAAATTAAAGAAAATTAAAAACTCTGTTCCTCAGTCACACCACCCACATTTCAAGTTCTCAATAAGTCAAATATGGCTAGTGTCAATGTATTGGAAAACACAGATGTAGAATATTTCCATCATTGTGGAAAGTTCTATTGAATCTCTTCCATGGCAAACATTTATTATGTCAGGGCTAAAGAACGAGTTACAAGGACCACGTGAATTATCTAGTTGTTTTTCACATTTTTCTGTTAATTAGATATATTGGTACAATTATTTAAATAATGTCTTTCTTCTCAGATGGACTGCCAACTCCACAAGGGCTTTTTGGCTTTGCTCTCCCTGTAACCTCACAGCTTGGCAAAAGGCCTTGCACTATGCTGGCACCTGATAAATATTTGTTGAGTGACTGAATGATGGAGTACACGTCAAATGGCAATGGCAAATAATGACAAGAACTATATGTCTGAGGACAAAAAGAGAGAAAGTGCCATTTAGTTACATATAAACACAGAGAAGTGTCTATTTTTCTCGTTGTTTCATCTGCCTATGAAGAACCCAGAAATCAGTTCCACCCTTAACATATGGGGATTTTCTTGCCTAGATGAGCAAATGAACCCTAACCATATCAGCTGAGGAAACTGCGAAATTAATTGTGTTGACATCTACTTGGGCAGAAAACAGTTAACCCAGCGTGACAGGGTTATGATAGTGACTGAAAACTCCTCGGAGGCCCTCGAGAAAGAGTTGTTTTCATCTCATTATGTCTGCCTTGATAATTACAACCAACTCATCAGCCTTGAGTTGAACACCACATATAATCACTTTCCTGCATATTTTTTGAAGGAGGAAGCATAATAAGGTAAAATCTGTAGACTAATTTATGACATTTGTGGATCTATTTTCAGGAAAAGAAAAACTACAGCACAGTGGGGATGCTGAAATTCTCTTTTAAATGGTGTAGACATTTTTTCAAACTGTGCTTAAAAATTAAGAAAAAAATCTTTCTTATATAAAAAAGAGCAAGCATACATTTAACACCTGTTCTATTAACAAAAACTTTCTAACGTGTTGCCCAAATCCATCTCCATCTTTAATTTCAAGAACATATTACTAGAAACAAGTAAAAAAAAATCCCAAATCTGGCTAAAGGCATAGATTAAAACACTGAATACAGGAACATACCATTAGTGAGAATATAGAAGGAAAAAGTTATCAGCTCAGACTGAAAATTAACATATTTGTGCAATAAAAGAGCCTTGGGGGGACTTTTTAGTTTTCTGGATTCCATGTATCTGTAAATGAAAACAAAATAATGAAGCTCTTTATGCTATTCTCAATCACCTCACTGAGCTTTTACACTCAGCAAGTCATCTGTCAGCTATCATAGGGACATTGCACTAATCAAAAACCAGTGAACAATTTTTTAAAAATCACCAAATCTCTGTGCTAAACACAACACACAAGCAGTCAACAAACAAATAACAATAATAATTTTAAAACCTCCCACAAAACCATCTGGCTACTTCTATTTCAGGTCACAGCAGCTAAAAATGGCATTAAAGAAGATTGTGAGCAAACATAGTCACTGCTCTTACCCAGAGGGATTTAAAACAAGAAAACAGGCCTCTGAGTTTTGCCATTGAGGCCACCAAACTCCTTGCTGGCAGTATTTTCCCCAATGGAATCAAACAGATCCATAGAAAATTCTTAATTTCGAGCTGCTGATAATGTTCAGATATAATCAGATTTTAATTATATGCAAGAGGCAGCACTTGAGAGTTATATGATTTATTTTTAACTGCGAAACATTAGGTATAGGTGGCTGTAAAAATCAATTAAAATGCCCACCTGCAAATTGGGAATCTGCATTTGTGTGAAGTTCCTAATTAAAGAGCATTATTCCACTCTTTCTCTTTCTTTGCCCTTGACAATTTGCTGCCCTAATAGGACGACACACACAAAATGACCCGAAGCCCTATCTTTAGCTGCCTATTACTTTCCCAGCTCACGCTAAACACAAAGTTGTACCCAAAGATACAAGAAGTCGCTTTCCTTCCACCAGCCCTGGTTCCTCCCCTATATACGTTTTGCCCTTTAATGTTTGCTTCTGTGTTCATTTATTCCAAGTGTTCATTTTATAGCTCAAAAGGAATACCTAAGAAAATTTCCAGTGTCTTCTGAAGTGAAACAAAACCCTTTAATCTTTGAGGCTTTTCTAGGAGAGCGCAGTTGCTCAAATGAAGAACTCTTAATGTAAGAACTTTCCTGATGGGAAGAGGCTGTGATTAACCTGGAGTCTGAATTATGCTTGTCTAACTTAATTTCCGGTTTAGGAGAATCACTTTTTTCCCTTTACTTTGATAACTGCCAACATTTACCTATATGACACAGTGCTTCCAACATTAAAATACTCTGACAGTCATACCTTCAACTGTCTGTTAAAATGCTAGTGACCACGGGGAAGATTCACAGTAGGGCTCTGAATCGCCATAAATACCCCACATATAACTTCCATGATGCTTTTCATCTTCTAACACGGGGTTACCCACCTAATAAAGTGCAATCATCTCCTTCCTCTCTAGACATCATTTGTATCCACATTTACCAAAGCTGGCAAAATGGAGAAAGACGATGCCTTCCAGCTTTTTTAATTGCCAAAATTCAAGTTGCTTTTAAAATACCATCGTCTCCCTTGAGATTTCAGGAGAGCTGGAGATCACCATGGCAATAAGAAAATGGTGCCAGCATCATCTTGGCATTGACTCGTTACACATCTCAGGAGACTTTTGCACGGGAGAAAATTGAACTGGTGTAAAAAGCAGGCATTCTCCCTTCAATCCTGGGAGAACATTTCCTGAGGAAAATGACAAATTTCATGTTACAGAAGGTAAATAGGAAAATGTTGTAACCATATGCCTTCCGCTAATATACACAATTAAAATGCAATATCAATCTGCTCTCCTGGTATGTAAAGTAAAAATGGAAAGTTAACAGACAGTAGCCTACATACAATATCCATGTGCCAGTTTTACTTCACTCCTTCATGCTTGACGGATCTCTCATGAAGCAATCTCTCTGACTGCAAGAGGGGTTAATGCATCGAATCTCATGGCATGTGGGTGTAAGTAATCTCAGTGCCTCCTGTCATTTGTAGGTTTGTTCATTCATTCTTTTAGTCAACATTTCCTGCTTATTCAGAATATGCTGGGCACTGAAGAACCAGGGGTGACGAGCACAGAGTAGCAAGTAAACAGCAGAGTGGGAGCAGTGTGTGTGTGTGTGTGTGTGTATGCGTGTAACTACAAAAAAAATATGGTAAGCTGGGAGAGATTTGTACAGAATATTATAGAAATACTGAAATATAGCACCATGTATAATCTTATAAATAATACTATAGCATTATAATATTAAAATAAGTATAGAAATAAATGTTAATTTTAATATAATAACATATGAGTACGTATACATTAGGAGGAATATAATACTATTATTTCTCTCACCTGCTTCCCCTCCCCTATAGTGTCAAACGCCGGTTTTATCTGCTCTGTTTAAGTGAACCATTCCTAGGACATTCCAAGGGACATTTCAAATGTGCATTTAATGTCCCAGCAACACTTGCCCCAGTCTTACTACTTCAGACAGAAGAAACCCTCATAACTCTGAGAGGGTGGGAGCTGAGAAGTGGAGGTCTAAGCCCATGAGGCTTTCCCTTAAAAAGCTGGATTTGGAAAAGCAAGGCTCTGAATTGGCCTCTTCATATATTTTTGGGAGCCGTAGTTCTAGCACTGTATTGTATCCTCTGAAGGTAAACTGATTGCTGGAGAAAACCTTGATCACTTTCCTTCAAATGTGACACAGAAGTCCTGATGGAAGAAGAGAGATTTCTGAATGCCTCTGAATATTTTTTTTCCTATCATTAAAACGGAAAATTCACTGATGGAACAATAAAATCAGTGGGAATCAGCCCAGGAGATTCTTGGAACTAAGGGTCTCTAGGGGTGTCCTCAGGGGAGACAGTCCAGTAGAAGGGGGCAAACAGGGGCGTGGCAGAGTCAAAGCCAGGTTTCCTGCTTCCTAGCTATGGGACATCATAGAAGCTACCTAGACTTTTAGGCAGTAAAGCTTTATTTTTATATTTTTTTCACACCTTTATTGGAGTATAATTGCTTTACAATGGTGTGTTAGTTTCTGCTTTATAACAAAGTGAATCAGCTATACATGTACATATATCCCCATATCCCCTCTCTATTGCGACTCCCTCCCACCCTCCCTATCCCACGCCTCTAGGTGGCCACAAAGCACCGAGCTGATCTCCCTGTGCTATGCGGCTGCTTCCCACTAGCTATCTGTTTTACATTTGGTAGTGTACATATGTCCTTGCCACTCTCTCACTTCGTCCCAGCTTACCCTGCCCCCTCCCCGTGTCCTCAAGTCCATTCTCTACGTCCGCGTCTTTATTCTTGTCCTGCCCCTAGGTTCTTCAGTAGCAAATTTTTTAAAATTTAGATTCCATATATATGTGTTAGCATACAAGAAACTACCTAGACTTTTAGTGCCTCCATTTTCTAATCTGCAAAATAGGGATGCTACTTACTTTTGTCATTTAGCTTTACTTGAAATGATAGTCAACGGTTTAGCACATAATTAGCATTAAATTAGTGTTGCTACTCCCCCATCAACCCCAGTAGTTGTTGAGCCATCTAGCATACAACTTGCCATCGCACTAGAAAACAACAGGGGTCACTGGACAAGGTAGAATTCAAAGGGAATTCAAGGGGGGAGAATTCAAATCAAAAGGGGAAACCTAAATAAGGGTAGGGAGGTTTTGCCTTCTGTTCACTCCTTAGGTAGCTGTGAACATTTACACACTGAAATTACACTTAAACCAAATAGTCATTCTGTCTTTCCAATAATCCCCATGCTTAGTGTCTGTGATGGAGTTTTTCCTCCTTTATTTTTTGGAGGGAGGGGAGAGATGGCGGAGAAGGGTTTACACAAGGCTGTTCTTGCTGAGGATTTACACAAGGATCTATTTGTACATTACAAACATTAAGTGCAAACACTCCTACCAATCCTAGATCTGAAGTTCAATGTCAAAACCAGCCATTAGTTTATATGTCATGTTTCGATAGAAGAGGCTTCCTTCCTCAGACACAAATAAGTCTGAAATTGCTAAAGGAATACTAAACAACTGAGGAAATCCAAATGGTTCTCTGTTTATTCTCCTTAATGAGAACAGTAATACAAGAAATATTTCACGCCTGCTTGAGGGCTAGTATTTTTTGAAAAAGTAACTCGTTTGAAAATTAACCTTTTGTTGCAGAATGGGTCTATTTACTGTGAATGTTGGTGATGTTAGATTTCATGTCATAAATCTTGATCAGGAACAAAAACCAGAGTCAATTCTCATCAATTCCCTAGTCCTAATTTTCTGTGTAAGTCACTTCCATTCTCGGAGCCTCAGTTTCCCCATATTTCAAAAGTCAGCTTTGGGCTACCTATTTCTTGGTGCCTTAGAATATCTGTGATTCTAAGTGAGTAGGAGAAACCTAATTTTATTGCTTAAAGTCTTTTGATTCATTTTCACTAATTTTTCTTTTGATAGCTTATTCTCCCAGTACCTTGTCTTTTCTTTCCCTTCTTAATAAGTGAGGGGCTATCTTGTCTTGAGAGACAGTAGCTGCCCATGTAAAGGAAGATTTTCTGATAATAAGGTGAGACAATTATCTTAAATCCTTGAAATTGATGTTCTCCAAATGAAGGACCCAAAAGAACGTCTTGATTTTGCACTGATCGGTCCTGGCAGTTTCAAATGAGTAATTTCAGTTTTGTGACCATTCCAAGGTTTGGAATCATTCTACTTTCATTTGAGCTGGGGTCAGAACAAACATAATACTTTTCAAACTGCCAGAGCTAATCAGTCTTTCACTTCCTAATCTGTATGTGTAAGTAAAATTGCAAGGACTTTGGTGTGTCAAAAATAGTGTGACATTGGTGAACTGATCAGACTTTCTTTTCAGCCGTCTATCAACATATGATCGAAGACAGAAAATCACTGCTTGGGGTTAGTTCTTTCCATAGGAAAGGAGGCTGAAGTATACAATTCTCTCGCTCTCCACCCTCTGAGCCTTTGACTCTATAAAAATAAATACTGAAGCATGCCACAAAATTGCAGTTACTTTAAGAGCATTACATTTTTAGTCTAGGCTTTAAAAATGTTATTTCTAATTAATGAAAACATCATCTTTTATGTTAAACAAAACACACAACAATTACATATCTATATAGAAGGAAAGCTGGATGCAAACACTATTTCTAAGTTGATTATTATCTTGATGGTAGCTGATTTCTAATATCTACGAGAGAGACTTATTTGTAACAACTCGGGTTTCTAGAACCATGTTTAGCTACTACACTCCCATGTTGGTTAGATTAAGCATTATATTTTTATAGATTACATATTTTAAAGATTAAAATAAAAACCATGTGCTTTCTCAAATTCGCATTTCACATAGTGCATTTAGGAGCAAAGTCGTATGTTATCATCAATGAGAAATACAACTTCTATACTGGATGGCTAAAGACAGAAGGAAACAGAAAGTTGGCACCTGGCATTGTATGAGCTGATCTTAATACAGTTTAATTTTAGCAGTGGATGCTTCAAGCCAGATTTCTAATCTACTAGCAGATTTAAAGAATTTAAGTTCTTCTTAAATACTGCATATTTTATCATTGTTATATACAATATTCCTTTCTAACAGGCAGAGAATGTGTAACTTAAGGAATGTACATGAAACTCTAGATATGCAAGAGAAAAGTCACATTTCAGCAAAGAAATGTATCCCAGTCATCTCGAAATCTACATGTGATTGTCACCCAATGACATCAGCATGATATGACTAACATGATGTTGCCAACATGACTATTTTGCTGAGGTGAGAGAGAAGAAAGTAGCAAGCATTCCTGCTATACAGGGACCCATTCCAGAAATGCTTGTGACCAGTAATGCAAAGATCTACAATGGTGGTTTATCTCAAAACTCTAAAAGAAATAGCTGTGACTGGGGACATTCTTTCCAATTTCAGGAGTGTTCTTACAAACTGGATGGATAGACTCAAAGGATACAATGTATATGTTATCATCTAAAGGCAAATCTAGAAATCTTAGAGTGAAGATGAGGAATAAGCATTTATAGTTTTAATTTAAGTCTTAATTCCCAACTTCTCTTCACAGATAGACAGAAGCCTAAAGAAATGAACAGTGACCAGAGTCCCATAGTTTTGGGTGAGGCTTACAGCTAAATGGGATTTGGCAAAGAGCCTGGGGCTTATAACCACCAATGCAGTTCAGAAAAAGTCTTAATTCAAAGAGCCCAAACAGAGGAAGAATTTATGCCCATAAGAAGATGATCAAGTTAGAGGTCCATGACTAGAAGAATTTCTACAAAAGATGGCAGAAAGTGGAAAGCTTTTCCAAGGCCATCCCCTTTAAAAAACAAAAAACAAAAAAACTTGTATTCTTAGCATGAATGGAAAGAGAGGGCCAGATCAAATATTCCTGAGTGATTCAATTGAGACCCCAAATCATCTTTTTTATAATAGCTCCAAAATGAAAGGAGCTCCAATCTCTACCAATAGAGGATTATTTCCATAGGGATATGGGCTGTGTCTGTTTTATCTATTACTGTATTCCTTCAGAAACTAGGGCAGGGCCATGTAAAGAGTGAACACTCGATAAATATTTATATAATGAATAATTGTTAAATGAAAAAATCGCATATTTTATAAAATGAAAAATTATAGTTATAAAATAAAGTTTTTAAAGTAAAGAAAAAGACCACAGTGACATCAATTCAAAAAGTAGCCTACTAAATCATGTGTGATATAAATTTCATTTTATTAAACATTTTATAGTATATGTATAGAAAAACATCTGAGCCCATATTTTCTCCATAATATTGAACATTATGATTATGACATTAAAAAACACAAAAAAGGAAATTTATGTTTTTCCAATCTATAAAGAACAGATATTTTCCTGAAGTAATAAAGAATTTACCTTTAAAAATATAATAAAAGCTAAAGCTTGCCAACATAACTTTAAATATACTCATCTCAAGCTCACGGACCATATCGAAAACTTCCAAATTTAAGTCTTTAGAAGTGACCAGGGTTTGGTGAAAGAAAAATCCATGAGACAGGCAGAATGAAACCACATCTCTGTGGTACCATTTGTGCGAGCAAAATGACTTCACAATCAATGTAATGTTTATTTTATGGGTAACTGATACGAGGACTGAATTGATGGTTCTAAATATGCTGATGTGACAAAATGCCAGGAAGGATTGGGGCTGCATTATACTCTTAAGCTGCATCCTATAAATAGCACAGTTTAGAAGATCCTCAAGTGGAGAATTACGGTAGTCTAGACTTAAAGCAATAAAGGGGTTTACCAACATTTCCACCTTGTTCTTGCTGAGCTGGGGCTTCGCTTCCGGGAGGTTAAAATGGTGCTCCAGTAACAATGGCAGGATGTTTACCCACTGATGAATCAGATGTCAACAGGACACAAAGGCACTCACAACTCTGGGATGCTTTTAAAATCACATTCCATAAAACGGTTACCAGAGAAGAAGCCCAACTTAGCAAGCACTTGGAGCTAAGGAACTTGTGACAGCCTCCCATACTCAACCTGGGTAAAATCCTCATTCTGGACTGGCATATACTGGAATGTGGAATAACCACCCCCTGAGAACCTCTGTATCACTTGATTTCAGCTCCCTCACTGCATTTGTCTGTTCTTTCTCTTACTTGCATACTCACCCTCTCAACAGTGTACCATTAAAATACATGTCAATTGCAAAGCATTATGAAATTGTTACTTCTTATTGCACCAACTGTTAGGGCGTTTGAGAACAGGGAATATGTCCTATTCATTTTTCTTGTAAGTGATTATTAAGTGTAATGCCACCTGTAATTTTGTAAGTGGCTTCTCTGTGTAGAAATTGTATTAAGGAGTTTATATGCATCACTGCTGCTGCTCGTAACCTCCGGCAGTGATACTGTCCCCATTTTACAGAAGAAAATTGATCTGCGAAAAGCTTAATTTATTTGCAAAGGAGCATAGAGCTTCTGTGTATGATGATGGTATAACACTGCATACTGCAACCGCACTGTTATTAACCATTAAGGAAATGGTCAGTGAATGAAATGCTTCGAGATCTGCCTCTAAAGATCTGAGTAGAACTATCTTTCATTCCACACCTAAAAGAAACAAGACTCACTGGAAATTGATTGGAATAATGCCATTTGAATGCTCAGTATGTTTGTTGGTTGAGTGATAAGTATTACATTTATCCCATAACAAAACACAAACCATCAAACCAAACAATTGCCCCCTCCTCCAAAAAAGCAGCAAATGTTCATTTTATTGATTAAAATCTGGGAGAAGTTGGGTTCAAATAGATGAGAGAAGTTTTTATTGTCGACCTTCCCAGAGCTTTTAATATGATAATAGTTATTATGAAGTGCCAAGAAAAGGCTATTATATGAATTATTTCTCAAACTTATTCCACTAAAGGAACACTTTCTTTGCAGAGTTTCATATTGGACTGACTTTCTATGGATTATATCTTAGAAAATTCTACCCTTGGGAAGCTAGAGCAATCAGAACCGTTCAGACTGCTTTGTGCATTTAATGTTGACACACAAATGGATAAAGACCAACAATGTTAAATCAGCATTTTATTTTGTGCAGCTATGGTTCAGAAGATGTACCTGGGCACTTGGTAGACTAATATAATGAGCACTTTTTAACGAACATACATCGCTTTCTAAGAAGAAAAGGAAGTAATGTGGGAGAAATTTCTTGCATCATTGTACGCAAATGCGTAAGGGATTTTTTATGAAATTCAAAAAAAATTGCCTGATTAAGACAAATGACAGAGTAATAAGTCAAAACACCAAACGCACATATTCAAAACGGTAGAAATATTTTGTTGGAGAAAAGAGGGAAAAAAGTAACTACCATTTATAAAAACCTCAAATTAAAGAGAAAAATACCGTTGAAGACGGTTAACGTTTCCCTACTGTTCTATATATGCATACAATTGAATAAATCTGGTTGAAATTTCATCAAACTGAATTTAATGTATATAAATGTATGCTTAAAGTTTTTAATATCGTGATTCTATTCAACTTATTAGGGAAAATGAATAAGAATGACCTTCTGAACAGAAGAAAAACAAGGAAGAAAGCCTTCCTCTATTACTATAAATTTAGTACGATAAATCAGTGGACTAACAGTGCAGAAAAAAAAAATATATATATATAAATACACACACACAAGTATATTTTACAGAGCAGAAGGCCCTGAAATAGACTCTGCTGCACAAGAGATTTAATATAGACTACAGGTGAAAATTCCAATAATAGATTAACTTTGAGGGGGAAACAGATCCTTATCTGACACACACATAAATTTCTAAATGGATTTAAAAGTTTAATGTTATTAACATTTTTTTAATTACTAGGAGAAAATAGTACATATTTATTGGACCTTATACTGTGGATCCTTTTAAAGCTGAGAACCAATTCAAGATAGCTAAAATATTAGAAGGCTTTACTACATGAAGAGTTTAAATAGCTTTATGTGAAAAAACAAAATAAAAAAACTACCGAGGTAAAATATTAGCAATGAAAATGACAAGCAGAAGTTTATCATACCCTAAAAATATTAAAGGTAGTTATAAAGAAAGAAATCTGAGTTTGTTTTTAGAAGGATGAAATTAAGCAGAAAATTCAGTGGAAAGTGAATAAATTAAAAGATCAAGTGTATAATCTCAATAGAAATAACATAAATTTTAAAAATAATAATTATGATTACTTATTATATAGGCAAAATGATCAAAATGATAGACCAAACTATTATCAGTATTTATCTTTTTATAGTAGCATTTCAAAATGTAAAACCATTTTTCACTTGTATATTTTTCCGAAGTTTTTTATAACAAGCATATAATTAGATTTTTATAATCACAAAATTAGTGAAAGTTACTTTTTAAGTCATGGTATATTTTTAAGGCATATACTCTGGTAGAATAGTAACATAACGTTTTTGAGTGCTACTTAATACATGAGGGAATTCCCACAGTATAACAATGAATGCATGAAACAAAATCTTGATTCTTAAAATATTCATTTGCTTAAGTGCATTTAAAAATAGATTTGGGTGAGATTGTGGGTGGTTTTTATTATGTTTACTTTTTTCTGAACTTTCTGAATTTCATGCACGGACCATTCTACTTTTATAGTTAGAAAATACGTATTTAAATAAATGTGCTTTTCTTCATTGCTATCATAAACTTATTGGAGAGTGTGTAGCCAAGAAAACATAGAATGGAATATGGTATAAAATGTGGTATTCAGTATTCCTGTCTCTCCCTCACGATAATTCACATTTATTTTTGTATGCTGATACTAGTTTTCCTGTTTTTTTTTTTTTTTTTAAGAACCAAACCACGTAGTCTTAACAGAGAGTCAAATTTCATTACTGATTTGCTGATACTTAACAAATGTTAAATAATGTGTGTACTGTGCATTAAGGGAACACTGAGAGAGACAATTGAAAAGTTTGTGGCTTTATGAAGATAGAAAAGATGATACATCTTTCTCTCATTGAGAGAAACATTCATGTCATTCATGTCATCTGATTTTTATGTTTCTTGGCAGATTGGCAGATCTGAAGGGAAGTTTCAAGAACAAAGACGAGGTGAATTAAACGGGACCCAAACATAAATGCAAAACAGAAATCCACACTCCAATTGTTGAATAACCAGGATCCCCTATACTGCCCTTTGCAAAACTGTAAGAAATTCTACATAGGTTATACATGTCTCTTACATGGGCCTAGTAATTTTCAGAAATGGTCTCAGGTATATCGCTTTTTAAAAACACTAACATCAGTAGGTACCTGTAGTAGATTTTATTTTATTTCATTTTTGTTTGTTTGAGCTTCCCAAGTGATTGTGGGAACAAAAGTGGTTTGAAAAGTTAATCTGTAACTAAGCATCAAAAGGAAATAATATCTTTTAACAATGCTTATTCATATCAATTCATTGGAACAAAAACTATACCTGTGGCTACATAATTACCTTCTAAAATAAATTTCACTCAACACACCCAATTGATGGAAAGAAATAATATCACAGTCTGTCTAGAAATATGAGAAGTGATATCTCAAATTAAGGAACAACTCAATGCATGAATATTCACAAAAACATGCAAACTACTACATACCAAGGCACCATATCTAAACATCGCCACCGGGCTTAGACTAGTAGCTATAACAGGTGGGCCACCACTATATTTAGAACATGAAGACAAGAAGAAATTTGCCCCCAAACACCAGTTTTCTACTGCATCATCCAGCAGACACTGTCATGTTGCAATAATGTTGCACACTCGTTCCATTTATGATGAAACATATGGAAACTTAATTCTCTGAGAAAGTGAACAATAAACCCTGGGAATATCACTCACTTTCAACAGATTGAAATGGTTTGATCACCTCCTGCCACTCCCTGCCTTTTTCTGCGCTCAGATGCCTCTTAGGATCTCAGCATGCGATTCTCATTAATGGCAGCAGAGGGGGGTGCTGGAGCTCTAGGTGACCATGCTTCTGCATTAAACCAGACCTTTGCAAACCACCAGGCTCTCGGGCTAAGGGGGGAAAAAGTGGGAATTTCCCAGCCCCCGTAATGCTTTCTGACATATAAAAAAGGAAAATAGTTACACCTTTCACTGCATCACTGTGGGAAACTAATTTGTTTTGACATACCGGGAAGTAATCTGATGTTCGTATTTATTCTGAAAAAAGCTGTATTAGCTAAAAACAAATTTCATGAATAAAACCAGGGGTACGTAATCAGACATGTCTACCGAGTACAGCTGATAGAGAGGGAATTAACCATTGCTCGGAAACTTCTCTTTAAAGGAATCTAATTTCTATCGCTTTGAAATCTTTCCCAATTCCTCTCTCTAGCACTGTTAGGACCCAGGACACAGCTGTCTCCGCCAACACATGGAAACATTATACCCAGAACACTAGTGGGCATTGATCCGACCCGCTTGTCTCATGCTTCTCCTTCCAAAAGGCCTTATAAATGATCTTGATTGAAGAGCTATTTCAATACTATTCTTGGCACAATGACAGTCACTGAAAACCTTTCTGGGCCGCAGCCTGTTTCACACAAGCTGACACACCACCTTATTTATCTTCAGTTTATGAAAAGCTAATAGCTAAAATCCTGTTTGAACTGACGAATCACCAAAAACTCCCTTCTCCAAACTCTTCTGGTTAGGAAAGCCATATAGAAAGATATTGGGCCTTAAAGATAACAGAAAGAAGCGGTGTGGGGTGGGGGAGGGGAGGGGCGGAGGGGACTCCAATGAAACCACAGTGAGTGATAAGGGACTCAGAGTTACAAGTATTAAAAGAGATGAATTGCATTAACCCCTGCCCTTCCCCATTATATGCACTGCCCACTGGAAACAACAACAGAATTACTAAAATCCCACACTCTCTAATGGGATGGTAATAGGATTCAGAGGCCATTAGGGTAAAGGCAATCCATATTTTACACAGTAATAAGCTCAGACTGAAGATGCTACACCCCTCCTCAGAGATCAACAATTACCAATTTAACATTAACAAATCCACAAGCACGAACAAAATTGCAAAATAAACCCAAGTTAAAAGTCAAAGGTCTATTTTTTATAATCGCATGCATTTTTGTGAAGTAAAATCATCTAACTAAATTGAAATATATATATTTTTTACTCCAATATTGATTATTATTTCTCATTCTAGAACGCTTTGGAAATGAGGGATACTGTGCTTGGTTTGAGGTGGTTCTAATTCTTTACAAATGGAATATATTTTCTCATGGAAAGTACATTCCCCTCTACAAAGAATTACTGTTTTTCCAAAAACTTTCTTTTTTGGGCTTCCCTGGTGGCGCAGTGGTTGAGAGTCCGCCTGCCGATGCAGGGGACGTGGGTTCGTGCCCCGGTCCGGGAAGATCCCACATGCCGCGGAGCGGCTGGGCCCGTGAGCCATGGCCGCTGGGCCTGCACGTCCGGAGCCTGTGCTCCGCAACGGGAAAAAACTTTCTTTTTTTATTCCAGAAAAAAAATAAACTATTTTTGGTATTAAGAGTGTCTACAAAAGATATCTGAGTGAATTTAATAGGACACGCTGGAGAAGAAACAGGAGAGTGAGGCATAAATGGACATGCCAACATAATCCTCACGGAAGCAAAAATTGGGGTAAGAAAGTATAGGTAAAAAATTAAAAGAGAAGTTACAGTAGTGAGCTCAAATCATTTAATAGGCATGTTGCCAGGGGGACAGTAAACTGACCAGCCTTTTAACGTTTATTAGTATAAATTAGAATAATTATTTTATTGGTTGTTGAACATTTGTATTAAACTGTTATCTAAAAAAAAAATTGTTATCTAAAGAACTTCTAGGATGGCTGTAAGGTTGTTTATGCTTTTGTGTCATACAGAAAGATAATGAATTTTTAGGAAAATATTTTGATGGATGAGTTCTTAAACTTTTACCAGAGATGAAGAAAAGGATTTAGGATTAATCTCCACATGTCCCTCTTTTTAACTCTCCTGACACAATACTAAAAAAGAGAATCCCTGAAAATAGATAGCAAATATTACCAAAGTGTAGAATAATAGCGAGCTCCCCCATCAGCTTCCATGCTGTATCACGTGTGCTTTAGTTCTTCCTAAAACTTTCTCATTATTCTTTCTGAATGATAATATAGTTCCAAAGCTGTCTTAATCATATAAATATATGGAGAAAATCTCATTTTATACTGTTTATAAAATATATACTACCTCCTTTGGACAACAATAAAGATAAATGACAGTGAGCACAGGACTAGACGATAAAGGCAGAAGGTAATTTCAAATAATAAGGAGAAGATACCATATCTGAATGCTCTTTCTACCACATTCCTCATACGTCTCGCCAAACTCATCACACATTTGCAAATTAAAATAATACCTGGAATGTAGCTAAGTTAAAATCATGAAAGGTTAAAGTTGTCCACTCTTTAATTCCAAATCCATTCTTAACCATTTTTCAGGGTACTATGAGAATAATTTTCTACTTTGAGGGTTTGGCTTAACTAACATAACCAACTAAAAACCAAACAGAAGTGAATTGGGTGCTCTGACACTAAAAACTACCCAGTCACTTAAATGTGTCCCTCTGTAGAGAATGATAGCGTGGGAATCTGTTTGGGATGCAAACATAAGTCTCTGGGTGTTAAAAGGAAGACTGGCACCTATTAGGGACTTTCATGCGCAAGTAAAGAGAGATAGCTCCATCTTATCAAATCAGAGAACTCAAAGACCTCATTGAAACATTTAAGGAGAAGAGTGGGGAAGGATGATTTGGAGGAAGAAGATCTTCACATAAAGTGAGGTCCCTAGACCCAACTAAAAACAAGTCAATATTTACTTATTCTGCATCATCTTTTTCAGTAGTTCTGACAGCCAAGGCTCCATATCTTAAACCAATCATTAGAGTGGAGAGAGGGAGTCACTGCTTTTAGGGTTTCACCAGGACAAGTCTACTGTCTCTGATAAGTAATCTGATCAGAGACTAGCGCGAAAACCACAGCTTTGAAGTGTACACCCCCCTTCAGCTAAGAGGATGGTTCTATTCTGGTACTTAGGGACCTTGATTATTTCAAGGCAGATAAAGAGAGGCAGAAGAAAGGTAACACTTGGGACCACTTTGAACCTGTCCTTGAATAAGACTTGAGTCCAAACAAGGCTGTCAATCCTTCCCAGTTTCTTGAAGAGGTGATAACTTCTTTTTAATTTATCAATGCATTGTGATCATTTATGTATTTAAACATTTATTCAAGAGTTACTGGTTAAATAAACTTCATGCTGCCAGATATTTTCCTAGGCTTCACCATATACCATGAACAAGCTTGATCACATGGTTCATGCCTTCACTGAGCTTAATAGATTATGCAGATATGTACAGTTAGACTGGTAGTTCTATAAATGGTAAACAGTGTTACAATAAGGTAAGTACATTGTTATAGAGTTACAGAGTGGGAGCTCAGAGTTTAGGCTTAGGGAGGGATAGTCCAGGAAACTTCTGGGAGGAATCAACATTTAACCTGAGACCTAAAAGATGAATAGGAATCAGCCAGGGGCAAGCTGGCTTGTTAGCAGAAGACTAGAAGGATGAGCATTTGCAAAGACACAATTATGAAAGCTGCAAGGACTGAAAGGAATTCTGTGGAGATGGAACAGAGAATGCAAAAGCTTGAGAGAGCAGACATGGGGCACAGAGGCAAGGGAGGGGATGCCCTGGAGGCATCCAACTACCCTGCAAACTCCTTGAGGATAGGAAATATATTGTATCTTCCTCATTTAATAATTTGGCAGCAAAGTAAGGACTAGATTACCTATTGGAAGTAATCTATCAATTTATCAAATACCTATTGGGGATCTCTTGGTGATAACTGAAGCCCCTCTAAGCCTAAATTTCTATTAAGTACTTCATGTGATCACTCTTTAAAAATGCTTATAGGTTTCTGTTTGGTTTCATTTAGCATAGGCTTGGTGTGAAGGTGTGTGTTTAAATTTGGAATGGCTCTTTACCATCCCCCATCACCTCCTATTGTCTTATTTCTGAATATTCCCCTCTAGGCATTTGTGTTTGCAACCCCTGGATTAGGGTTTATCATGGAGGAAACTGAGCTAGGAATGCAATCTGCTATGGTGTAAATGAACACATATGGGAATAGGCTATCGATAGCTTAGTTCCAAGTGTGAGTGATCTTCATTCACACGTGCAAGACATATTAAATTCTAAGCCATGGCAGGCAACTTCAGCTCAGGTGATAATCATTCCTTCTCAAATCCAGATGAAACCGGAAGCTCTGCCACACTATTTTCTCTGGCATGGGATGGAGTGTAAGAGGCGCCAGCAACTCCACCGTCAAGTAGTTCATAGCTACCTGCCATCATTTTCTACACTTTCTTGTGCATGACATTTCTAGAGAAAAATCTGATCAATGTGCTCAACTGTGCGGTAATTTGCTGAACTGTCAACAATTTTAGCTTTATATATAAAATAAATCACAACTTTCTAAGATATTTCCCAACATCAGGGGCATTTAGTTCATAAAAACAATTAGAATTGCAACATATAAATCATCAAATCATTCATTTCTAAGAGTGGAGGAGACTGAATTGGCAGCTGAAATAGAAGTAGTGTTTTGAATGTAATAGTCAAGTGTTTAAAAACAATTTAGTATTTTGTTCTGTTAACATTAAAAATATCTTCAAAAAGTATTCTAGAGAATCACGGTCTTATAATAAACCATCGTAAAGTAATTACAGCTTGGGTTTCTGTCAAGGTTCTTGCCATGTAAGTGTTCATCTATATGAAATTTGCTTAAAATAAATAGAATAGATTCATTTCAGGAACAAGAATGACATGATTTTTTTGTTAACACTGATTAATGATTTTAGTTCCTAATGTCATTAGTCGACTATCATCATTTTATCATTTGAAAAATGGCCTTCAGAATCTCTAGGTCTCATCTAGATGTGAATGTTTGCCCATTTCTTATATTCTACTGACCTCTAGAGACTATATGTGTGTGTATATAAATTACATATGATATGTGGTTATAAACACATGAAACATACATCATAAATGCCACAGATTGAGAAAAAGGAATCTTCACTGCATAAGCCCATTTCATTTTAGAAAAATACGCACACATTGTTTGCACATATTTTCAAACAAGACCTTATGTGTACACATTTAATACTAAGCATGTTGATGGCACTCTCCCTGTGTTCTCGCTTATACAGAACTCATAGAAAAGTGAATACCAGACAAATGGATCCTATGTTTCGTTCGTGACTTGCCAGCAGTAAGGGGTAACAGAGAATTTAGTCTCGTTGGCCTGGCTTTTCCACAAAGCCAGATATATTTTTAGTTGAGACCAGATCACTTTATGTGAGGCTCTTCTTCCCCAGAATCACGCTTGCCGTGTTTCTTTTCCAATCCTCCTCCTGACCAGGCAAAGCATATTAAATTTAGAACTACCTACTGAGGGCTCTGACGGCTCTGTAATCCTTGAATTTTTTCTCGCAATGTTTCCAACTATTAAATATATCCATGAGTGAAACATTCAACATTAAAATAATTTCTAATTCAGGACTAGACCATGAACTCCTTAAGAGTTATGTCTGGTTTATCTGGTACCTAGCACACTGCATGTCAGATTGTGGGAAATTAATCATGTCAGCTGGAAAGAAACATGATATCTTACCAGGAATACAACCACATTTTATCTTCCTAGGAATATGCCCATTCACTCTCTAACTCTGACTATAGATACAGGTACAAATATCAATATAGATACAGATACAGAGATGGAGATATAGATAAAAATATGCACATACATAGAGTAACCATGTATGTATGTATGTATATATATATATATGTGTATATACATGTGTATAAATGTGCACACCATATAAACGACAAGAGGCATCTCCTACATACATATAATTCATGATCAAGGTTCTCCATTTTCAGTTTTGTCTGCTATAGTACTGTTTAAATTTTCATTTACACTATGGATTGAAAACTATTGGTTACTATACTACATCATCAGCTACACCTCAACATTTAAAAACTTCAAGTACATTTCTTTCTAATAACCTCAATTCTAATGATAAAAAAAACTATTTTTAGTGTCAAGAGTAATAACATTTTTTGCCCTTTAGTATATCTGTGTTTATATTACATATTATATATTTTGTTAGTTACATTATATTACACAATATGTTTAGAAATAGAAACACCTCCTGAAGTTTGATTATGCACCTCAAAAGTGCAACCAATTATAGACATGTTTGTCCAATAAGGGTAGTAAGAGAGAAGAGTGCATTATTTGACAAGACATTGTTACAACGTGGCAGGTATGACCACAAGATTTTGAGAATGTCAAAGCCACAACTAATGTATAAGAAAAGGAGGGAGATCAAATTCTGATTCTGTAGCAACATCCTCTAGATGGAATCCTTCACCCTGTTCTGCAAACTTGGAAGGTGGCTGGTAACGTTCATGCCTATTCTGTGATTACAACCTCTCTGGAAAAGCCAGCTACCCTTCCAGTCCTTTCACCATTTCAATGTAATTCTGGGATCTAAGAGATTTTCAAGTCTTTAAAGTCAATTGGGACTTTGACGACCTCCAGGGGTCAAATTCTACATGTAAATAATTTATCAAGGATTGACTGGTAGTCAGTGATAATGGAAATGAGATAGGACCGGTACTGGAGATTAACTAAGTGGGGTTTGGGCACCAGTAATCCACTTTTGTACTTAACACTAAAGAAATATGCTTAGCAGAACCCTGATAACCTGCACAAGGTATACTTGCTTGATCTCAATGGTCTTAAAAAATGCCAGCTAGGCACGCTACCCAGCCAGTTAATTCAACACTGTAGTTGGTTGGGTGGTAGGGCAGGGACATGATATAAGCCAGAGCAATGAAACCAGTTTCTTGGCATGGTTCAGACTAGTGGATTTACTTTTTGCCTCTTAAATGTGTGGCTAAAATATTGGCATCTTAACAGCTATAGTAAACCACCATTTGTAAATAGAAAGAGGGGTTCCCCCAAATGGAAATTTAGTCAGTCAATTTTAGTTTCAAAAACCCACCTCTTAGACTTTTTACATAATTAGCTCTTCCTGAAGGAAAATTCACAGGTTTGGATCTTGCTGTTCAAATATGCCTTTCCATACCCTTAGCAGAGGTGCCAGTGATTAGAGAAACGATACATGTCAGGTAGTCAGAGAGAAGACAGGGAAGTCAGAGAAGAAATCTGAATGATCTCTATGCTGGAAATTCGAACCTGGATAATCAAGACTGTACTATGTGCACAATAATGATTCTGTCCAGTTAAGAGAAATTTGTAATGCACTCTGTTTCAAGCCTAAAAAGTCACATTTTTCAAAAATCTGTATTTTGGCCTCCAATGGCTTAAAAAGTTCTCCTAGCTAGATTGTCTCCAATTACAGAAATCCTTCCCAAGTACAAGGCTACAGAAGTATATTAAACCTGTAGGATACCATGTAGCTGACTGTTTTACAGAGCTCTACAGCACACCCGATCTCTATGCATGAGGTAATACCACTGAAGCAATTCACCACAATCTGATAATAGTATCTGTTCAGCTCACAAATGTTGTCTTACATATGGGGGTAAATTGTCTTTGAATAGAAGGTTCATGATAGCAAGCAAAGGGAGGTACAAATAAATTTATATTAACTTTAAGAATCCCTCCCACCATCCCAACACACACACACACACACACACACACACACACACACAGATTTCATGGGTAAACAAACACAGGACTGCTGTGGGTTCAATAGATTTCTGGTCTACCCAGCAATGATGGAGTTACTGCAGTGACCACACATGTGTGAGTCAGGAAGAAGGTCTGGCCACAGCTAACTGACTGTCAGAAGAACTGATGGCAACAGTGAAAAGACAGCTCCAGTGCAGGGCTCGACTTTGGTCCTGTATCAAGTAGCGGTCGGTGACTAGCAAATAACAGATAATAACAGAGTTGTAAATTTCCATTGTATTAATACACACCCCTCCAGTGAACATAGGGATGTGCACGTTACGGATTGGTGAGTGCTAGTTTTTCCAGGTTTTCAGTACTCTGCAAACACACGGAAGCAAAAGAGTCAAATGAGGCAGACTGAAGGAAACAGAAAAAAAAAATATCCACCTACATTCAAGGTATGAAACAATAATTTCTAAGCCTTTGGGAATCTATTTTTTTCCCTTGCATTGTAATGCAGTCAAGTGTCTGAGTGATGCCTTTTGTGTTTGATAATGTCAAGTTTGAATGTCATGGGTAGCCCCCATCTCTGATGGTATTAAAATGGTGGGAAGATGAAAAGCTTGGAAAAGTAAATGGAACAAATTAGATTAAAGTAGTTGGAGGACAAGGCAAAGCATTCATCTACAGCTTGGTTCTGAGGTGACGTTGGTCACCCTGTCTACGGGAATAGGCTGGTTAAATCAGTTTCTGAGGAAAAGGGTGGCATTCCACTTAATTATGCGAATAATTATTTTTGCTCTTTCTCATTATGAAGTCTATCAGATGAAAGAAAACATCTTATATGTTAATATATAAACTTCCATTAAATGATCAGAGGAGTCTCCACAACTGAGCTTCGGTCAAACATTCTAGGCATCTCCCAGTTCAAGTTAAGTCAGTCAAGGTTTATAGAAAATAACTGACACACAGACAATTCAGGGAGGCAATTAATTCCCAAAAAGGAAGTATATACCTCTTCAGAGAGATTAAACCTTAAAGATCATAAAAACCCATTCTAATCGATGTCGGGAAACCAGAGATGAACCTAAGACTAATTGATTATATCCAAATAGTATGGAGAGAATACCACACCTGCTAAATTACAGGTCTCATCTCCGACAAATGGTGAAGGTTTTTCTTATGAAAACAAAAGCATATACACAAAATCCCTGTCTAATGAGGCCGTGACATCTACAGTACATACAAGAGATTGCAATAATTACAATAGGAAGGTGTTTCTCCGAGTCATTCGCCCTCCCCTCAGCAGTGTTTCTCAACCTTACCACTTATATCTAGGCTAATGCAGTAGATTATTCAAGGCTTCAAGCCTCAAGACTAGGGGTTCTCGCTGTTTTTTTCAACAATAACCCTAGAAGATAAAGCAATATTCCACGGGTAACGATAGCTCCTTAGGGCCACAATTTAATGAGAGGGCAGATGGACCCTAAATAGGCATTTTAGCATCACTATCTATGGGCAAGTCGCATGGTATGGACCCATTATTCCACTCCTCCCTGACTCCCACACAAAGAACACTCCTTTAGAAGCTGCCAGATCACATCTTTCCAGTGGCTATTGAATACCTGCCATTCAAGGTTCTCAATCGTACTGGCATTGGTCATTCATTTCGGTGTTACTGCCCACAGGACCCCTCTGACTTGGCTCATCTGGATTATTTTGTGTTTTCGCCTTTTACTCCTGATTCAAAGGCGACCATCCTCAGGATCCCCTCAACCTGCAGTGACCTTTCCTTCTTTGCTCTCCTAGGGAAAGAGTCAGGATTAACCAGCACATTTTAACCCACTAGGTAATTCTTCAGGTCTGGTCGACATTTTCTGTTTTCCTAAGGTTCTCACTGAGAGGACAGGCACTTTTTGCTATCAGGACAGACATTTTTTGGCACATTTAACTCACGGTGCTTTGAGTATAGTCAGTGCTTGATAGCTATAATGAAAAACAGAGAACACCTATAGCGAAGCGCAAATCAACCAGAGAAAGAAACCAAATTCTCCCACCAAACTGTAAAGCTTTTCTTATTTAAAGACAGAGAGAAAAAAATGATCACTATGGGTCAAACACAAAACATGTATATGAATCAAAGCAAAAAAAAAAAAAAATTGAAACAACCTTACCCCAGTGGACTTATAGTGCTAATTACAAAATACGAGTAGATGATACTCATGCCTTCTAAATGTAAGCTTTTCCCTTCCAGAAAAGAGAAATGAATGGGTGTTAAATCAAAAAACAACCTATGGAGCATTTCACACCTCAGGAATGAAAACTGATAAAGAAAGGCTTCAATGCAAAAGAAAAATGCACCAGAAGACAGCATGGACTGTTTAAGGTAAGAAAAACTGAAAGCTCTACCACATAGGCTATCTTGTCTGAATGTGCTTTTGTAATATCTAAGGCCCCCTTTGCATTGGAAAAATTGTACACGCTTCTCTTTCACAATTGAAATCGGTTAATTGATCATTTCCAAAAATAAATACTCTCATAGATAGAGGTCACTGGTTTTCTGAAATTGCATCAGTTTGTGTCTGGGTACTAGAATCCCGGGCTCCTCTGGGTTGTCTTTGTCATTTTATCAGAGTGATTACCAGCAGAGTAGCTCCAGCGTGGGTGCCCTCCGCTTCTAGCGCTGATGCTTGCTCTCTGCAGTCCCAGTTTCTCCATCAAGCCTTGTGGCTCTTGCTTTGGAAATCTGGCACTTAACAGCCAATGTTAATTATATTTTCTAGTCAGAGGAAAATCCTATTGGACTAATTTTTCAAAATCACGTAATAAAATAACTTCAGTGACAAACCATGTAGGTTTTCAATTGTTTTTTAACAGAGAGATCTATTAAGCACTTAATATTCGGTGGGAAAACAGTCTCAGAGCAATGAAATTCTATTACTGTAGAGGTTGCATGCTTTTAATTTCTTAATATTTTATTACATGTTGGCAACTGGTGCATATTTTTATAATGCGTTTGATCATTACTCTTCTCCGGGTATTCTATTTCAGTTCTTCCTCTGACATCATATTTGCATGTTAAAGGGTTTTAGCATTCAGGGATGAAATGTTCTGAATAGTAATGCGCAGTTAACTTGATTTTTTAAAAACGGAAAACAGCAAACAGGCATTATATATAGGGTCTAAAGAGAACAATCTCATAATTTAAAAATCTAGCTCAAGTTTTAATCACTTTCTATAGAACATCATAAAAGGTAATGATTCAACATAACTCATTAATTAGCAAATTATGCAAAATGCTACCAGCGGAGTTTGGGGAGAAAGATCTTGTTCGTTGGCTTTTCTAAGTCTATCACATTTCTTTTTTTGCCTGTAAGAAAAAAAATGATCTTTTCTTTGCTCTCCAGCAACATCTACTGGAAAAGTCAGAAAAATGCTATTTATATTAATCAGATAGTTTGAGTAAAAGGATAGCTGTGGTTACCATCTGCTTAAAAAGTGCACGCTGAACTACCAACCAGTCTACAACTGATTTATTTCTGCCTGCTTTAGTTCCATTTAGTTCTCCAGGAGAAGGATAGTGGTTCAGTGATAACAGACGGCCAAGCTACAACTTCAAATTCATCATCTCCTCACCACGAAGTAGTCATTTTCATAAATAAAATTAAAACGCATATAGGATGCAGACAACATATTTCCCCCAGTCCGTCTTCTCAACACTTGTCACTTATTTAAGATGTAATCATTATTATCAGCAGTGGCATTGAAACACTCAATGGTTAGCTAAAGCTAGAGTCAAAGAAAAGGTTTGATCAGAGAAAGCTATGTAGAAACAGGGACTGAATTTGAGAAGAGCCGCTTCAAGATTCTGCAAAGTTTCCTAAGTTGAAAAAAAAGAAAGCGACATGTGATATGATTTTAAAAACTGACTATGCTACCACCAGCATGATTACATCAAACATCCTAGCAGTTTCTTTTTCCCCTTATCCACATCTTTCCCCACTCTTTTAACCATGATGGAAAAATTAAGTTTCCCCACACCTGTATGAGGGGCTTTCCAGAGAACTTCTGTTGGAGATTATCTCTAGATGATGAAGTGTGATGAGACCTATAGTCGGTTTGGTCTCCACTCCCTAACATTCAGCAGCTCCTGATGTCCCCATAAAATTGGATTCACAGGTTGCGACCACAAGATGCCGTTAGATGGTCTGGCAAACACGAGACACGTCAGGGTAAGGAATTGAGGGGCAAGTTGCTTGGAAACTTGGTAAGAAAATAATCTTATCACCAAATAAATATATAAAATATCTTCTCATGCACAGTGCTGAACTCAACCATGTCACAGTCTAGCAATTCTTTCTAGGACCAAACCCTGTGGAGGCATTAAAGTCACCTTTCTATATCTCATTCTGGAGAAGCATTTTTTAACAGAATTTTATACTTTTAATATTCTGATTTTCCCAACCTTCCAAAAAATCATCTAAATATTAATTCAAACATTTTAGGTAACATCCTAGGTAAGAATCTGGATATCATTTGGATGTCATTATCCTTAAATCAAAACTCTGGCTAATTAAAATTTTTTCTTTTTGCATTCT
The DNA here is from genome assembly GCF_005190385.1 of Monodon monoceros. NCBI lineage: Eukaryota > Metazoa > Chordata > Mammalia > Artiodactyla > Monodontidae > Monodon > Monodon monoceros. The sequence continues at coordinate 142,593,897 of NW_021703768.1, read as the reverse complement.
CAAATCTCAGTTCACTCACGCCAGCAATAAATTTCAGCAGCAGAGGCGAGGAACATAAAATCAATGAAGACTGAGGTTCAAAACAAATGATCACAACTTTAAAACAACAGCAGCAGCAACAAAAATCAGGCGCCGGGAGACTACAGTGTATTGCATTTGGTGTTTGTTCAACGTTAAAATAGATGTGAGCCTTTTAAGCTTCATCCCAAAGCTCTTTAAAGGAGAAATGCCATCAAATATAATCCACAACTCTCATTCATAGCGCACAAAAGGGACAGATTCCCGAAAGCCACCTACAGTAGAAGTCCGCATGTATTCTATATTTAGGGTCCTAATGCAAAGTTCCGACTTGAGGCTGATAATTAGTCCCCTTTATTGTTGAGCCGCTTAAAATCCAGGACGGCTGATCAAACAGCACCTCCAGAGTTAACTCCCATTTCAAACTGTCATAATTCAGTTATCCTAATTATTTACTGGATCCTTTTCTAACACATGCCCTAAACTGATGTTTTAACTTCATATTTCATTTGGGGCAACACAATCTCCATTTATGAAGCATCAACCTGACACAGGTTAGGGAGATAGAAGCAGCGCTTCACCCACAAGATCCAAGCCAAACACAGCCCAGCAGCTCGACTTAAACTCTACCCTTGCCTAAACCTCCGGTGAAAAATTATTATAACGCAGCAGAAGTTCAGTTAGAAGAAAAATTTCAAATCCCAGCTGTCTCCCAGGGTTTAAGTCCCGGAGTTCAAAAACAAGATCAATTGAATTTTTATTATTATTTTTCCCCGTTAGCTATTTAGAATTTCACATAATGCAAAGTGCTATTCTGATCAAAATCATCTTTCTCATCTCTCCCCTGAAATAAAACGGAGGAGAAATCATCCAGTTTAAATGCATTTGCTATACAAATCTATTTTCAATTGAATTTGCTGCATGCTCTAATTCATCAAAATTAATACAGGTACTTTCTATGTTAAACAAAAGGAAGTCGACTGAAAAATCAGCTTCTGCTGTGGATGCCTTTCTCAATTACAAAACGGTGAAAACAGAGATTTAACTAAGCCACTCGGTCAAACCCTCCGATGGGCGCTCTTACCTGTCTCCGCTGAAGGCTTCCTTCCCTTGTTAGCAGCGTGCAGCATCTCCACTAGCTCGCCCCAATCCTCGCCACCGGTCTCAAATTACACCGCTAAATCCACCCCCTGCCTTTTTTTCCCCCTTTCTTTCTTACCCTTTTTTTTTTTTCTTTTCTTTTCTTTTCCCCAGCAAGAAAATGCTTATTGAAAGTGATTAGTTTTTGTTGTCCCTTTTAAGTCCCTCCTGCGGGAAGGAACAGGGGAGCAATGTGACGCCACCTTTTAATCTTTTGTAAGAGTGCAAAGGCAGAAAAGGAACGCTCGATCAAACTGAGCTGCACACATGACTAAAACTCGCAGGAGAGGCTGCCGCTGCCTGGCGAAAGCATCGCTAGGCTTGAGTGTAAGAACAGAGAAGAGGGAAGAGTCAATGGAATGTGACAACGTATGTGCATCAAAGGCAGGAGGAGAGAGAGAACAATGAGCGAGGGAAGGACAGCGGGGAGAGAGGGAGAGGGAGATGGAGAGAGAGATGGAGAGAGAGAGGGAAGAGAGAACATGGGGAAAAGATAGAGCGGGTTTCAGGCAAAGGATTCTGAGAATAAAGCCACAGTGCAGTGTCTGGCAGCTTCTGTTTTTATCTCAGCAAGCATGATACACTGCCTCTCTCATTTAGAAACACATTCGTGTATCTTCCAGGTTTGAAAACTGAGATAATCGCCATGTGTCTCTGGTTTTTTCTGACTGGCATTTAACTGTGCAGTGTACCTGTGATTTTTTAGGATGCGTTTACGTGCAATGTATTTCGCATATTTATTTATGTAGGCAAAAATGAAAGCTGCTAATTTCTACGGCAATTTGCAACGTAGTTTTACTGACAGATGGAATTCTACTTATCATAACTGCTGACAAACTGCCACGGGTAAACAAAAGAAGAAACAAATGCTTCGTCTTGATAATTGTCTTTAAAAGGAAGAGCCCACACCAAAATATTAGCAGTTGCAAAAACCTACGTTTCCTGGTTAAAGTTGGAAAGGTGGTTTCTTTCCAGTCATTTTGTAAAGAAAGGCAAAATAAAAGGCAGGGCAAGATGTTTGAAGGAAAGGTGTTGGAAAAGAGCTATTAGGAAAGTGAAAACCTCAATTCTTTCTGGTTTCCCTCCAAATGTGACAACAGGCTTGCTTTCTTGAGTCCTGGAACAGAGTTTTTGAGTCACTATTTCTATAGACTTTTACTGCATCATTCTGCCTTCCTGTACCATTTTAAAGTAGGCTCCATTTTTAAAAGAGTCAAAAAGAAATGATTTCCTAATTCAAATGGTTTCGAATGCTGTTTCACCAGCTTTGCTCCATCTCTACTCCGTTCCTGCCACATGGGGGCTAGGATTAATTCCCTAAGTGACCTCTTTTATAAGGATGTAAATTGCTTATTCCAAGGTCAAGTATTTGGTATAAGTTAAGTTATTGGTGAAAATAACTGCTTGCTTCCCATGGTAACCTGAGCTAATGCAGTAGTAAGCCAGCAGGAAGAGGTTACATTCAAGCTTTTAACTGACCATCTTTTTGAAATGAAGCAGTTCTAATACGGAAAATAAATCCCATGTCTCCTACTCATAAGAGTTATTATTTGGGAAAAACTAAAAGCAAAACAAAACATTCAATCATTTCACTTTAACTATGGTGTATTCCAATAATATATCCCTGGACCCTAAGCATCTGGTATTTTGGAGTTCTTGTGTAAACCACCAGATATAGACTGAGAACTGGTCCAGGAATGAGACCTTCTATCTCCACCCTGGCCACATTGCTGTATCCAAAGAGGGACTGCTTGATCTTGTTAAACTCGGGAGTGTCATCATTTTCATGGCTTGCCAATAGGAGGATATGTCTATAGTTTGGACCCAAATAAAGAAGTAACAATCTCCCTCCATCCCTCCAATGTGATCAAGATGAAGCCCTACTGATCATTAAGGCAGAGCCGAGAATGGGGAACACACAGAGGCTGAACAGAAGGCAGCTGGCCAGAGAACAGAGTGTGCTCAGATGTAGAAGGAAAGGAGGCTGCAGGGCCGGTGAGTAGCTAAGGAAGTGGTGCCCTGGTAAATCCAGAATTCTCTGCAAACATTTCGAAGAGTGTATTGGAAGCAGCATCCTTTAAATGGCATTATTGAGATAGATTCTATAGTGAAAATCAACTTGATACAAGGGAGTAAGTAGACTGAGAATTTTCTGCCAATAAAAATAAAGACCCTGTTACAAGAATATAACCATTTCAGTGAAAGAAAAGCCGGGGAGGGGCCTGGGTCGCATTGAACAGGATCGGCAAAATATAGTCAAAGAAAAATAAAAAGAAATCAAGGCGACGAAAAGAGATGTTTTTAAAAGCTATAAATGGCTATCGGTGTTGTTGCTTATTTTCACCACTTCCTTAGTGAGGAGGTGAGGGCCCCGAGAGGGCAACGTTTGCAGTTTGATATCCATGACTTAAGATACCTTGACTGAGGGGGGACCATCTGACTCTACGAGGGTGCCCAAGGTGGCCCAAATCACGTTAATGTTTCTTGCTGGAATATGACTTTCACAGGTCTTGTTTCTCTGCAGGAGAGCTTTCTGCCCACGTGCTTATACTGTGGAGTAGATGGTGGTTAAATGCTCAGTTTTGGGAACCAGGCTTCCCGGGACTGAATCCCAGCTCCACGACCTGCTTGCTGTGTGATCTTGACCACATTATTTTGCCTCTCTGTGGCTCTTTCCTCATCTCAAAATGGGTATAATAACATTACCTGCCTCACGGGGCTGGCATTTGGAATAAATAATGCATGTGCTGTTATGAGTTCTGTTTCCGACCCACAGCAAGTGCCTCATATGTGTTAACTCCTATTAGGGAATCCACCTGAAAGATTTTTTTTTTAATAGTTAAAATAGACAATATTTTCTCATCTCAGAGTAGACGGCTCACAAAGACTTATTTCCACTCTGCCCTTCCTTGTAAGCTCTAGTTATTCAACCTGCCCTCTGGGTCTTTCCACTTGGATGATATGCTTAAAACTCAAGAATTTCCACAATCAAACTCATGAATCAAAACAAGCTTTCTCTCCCAATTCCCTCACCTGTGTAAAGTGTATAAATCTTGGAGTCATACAGGGTTCTTTTCTTTCCTTTCTCTCAACATTCGACTATCGGTAACTATCAAGTATCACCCCCTCATATCTTTTAAAGTTATTGTTTCATTTCCAGATTTTTAATACCTTCTCCACCTGCGCACTTTTGCCTGGACTATTGCGATAATCTTTTAATGCAGCACTTCGCCGTGGTTTTCTGTCCTGAAACACATGGACGGGGATGAAATGCAGCATTCGCTTCTCTAGGGACAGTCCTAGGGTCCTGCCAAAGACCCAACCAGATCATAACAACACCCCTTTTCCTCCTCTCAAGAAAGCACTCGGAATCTAAGTGAAGTCGAGTGGCATTATTCTAGAAATGACCTTGAATCTGCTCTAATGGATAAAGCAGCTAATCTTCGGCAAACCAATACTTTACTATTAGTGCCTTGTTAGTTGTGAAACATCTCCCAACTGTCATGACACAGCTATTGAAAGCAACCATTTTAAGAGGTTTTCTTTTCATCTCCAATTCATCCTTCACAAACCAGAATAACCTTCTTAAAATGCCACTCGGAATGACAACCATCACCAATAGTTATTGGTTGGTCGACTGAAAGTCTGTTTTATTTCATTACCTTATGTAGCAGCTTAAAAATCATCAAAGGTTCAAAAAAATGATAGTAAAAATCATTATCTGAAGAAACAAAGAGCACGCAGAAAAAAAAATGTGGGGAAAAGAAAGGTGTGTCAAGCTAATGATAAAAAAAGATCATGTTACTTTCCTGACAACTGTAATATTTGCAATTATCGTCAGCCTTTTAACATTTGTAATTTGTGATTTCTTTTCTTGTTCCAAATACATATCAGTTTTTATAAGAAATCATCAAAGGTTCACAATTCTTTAGAGAACTAGTAAAAATCACTTTGTTGTACAGATTTTTTTCCCCTCATATTCAATCACCTCTGACACCAACCTATCCCTGTAAACATTCACTCTGTCACCTCCTCACAGGAGCTCCCTCCCCTGTCCCCAGCCTGACCTGGCACATCCCTTCCAGCCTCATTCCTCATTCTCTTTAGAATGTCCTCTTCTCCTTCATCCCGACATACTAAACTCTTAGCTCTTTATCTAACACTGAGACAAGTTACATATTCCCCCAGGAAGACTTTCTTGACCTTCCGAAGTTTACAGTGATGAAATTATTTTAACCACAATAACTACTCAAATGCTCTACGGAAAGTGATTTGTATGATAATAACGAGCTTGGCTTTGGAGTTGCTCCTAGGTCTAAATCCTGACCTGAAATTGCTTCCAAATCGTGGGACCCTGATCAAATCCCTTTTCTCTTTCAACCTCACTGTCTTCACCTGTAAAATTCATTAGGTAATAAATGTAAAGTAATTAGCACAATAGCTAGTATACAGCTAGCACCTACACAATAAAGAGGAGTTAGTAATCATACAAGTGCTTATTAAATGACAGGGATTTATCGTTGCCTCTAATTTCTAAACCTCAGGACAACCCACCAAATGGCTATTAGAACCTTTTTACAGAAGATGAGACTGAGGTTTATCAAAATTAACTTAGCCAATAGTACACAAAGAACAAATGGCAGAGCCAGCATATAAACCCTTGTCTTCAACCTTCTAGTTATTTTTATCCTTGCCTATCATTGACCACTGAGCCTATACTGTATTGCTTTATTATTACTTGGGTTTTCAGGTTTGCGCCCTATTTTTCTGTATTATAGACTAAATGAGAGCAATACTCACGTTTAAACTATCTTTGCATCTTTAGTATCTTTCAGAAATCTTTACACAAAGTAACCCGCCTACTTGATAAATGCTGACTGCTTGATCATCTGTGCTCATGGGGATTCAAGTTTTTAACCATATCTGAATTCAGTGACACTGGTTTTTGCAGAAATGGCTTCATCATCCTTTCTATGAAAAACATCATAGTTATACAAAATAATATAAAAGAGAAACAGTACATATGAATGAGGCATGGAGATAGAAAAGAATGACAGTCTCTGCAAAAAAGCGGTAGGAAAAGTGATACTCATCGATTTGATTTGCTTCTTCATACTTGGCATTTATATTCTGCTTGAAGATAGGGCCCTCAGGCTACCCATTCCATGCATGGAAAAGTGGAGGTTATTAGCTGAACATCATCCATTTAAGGTCACACAGAAAGTAGAAATATCCACTCAAATACCCACGGCATTCCGTCACCTTTAATTCTTTCTTTTTAAATAAATGCAGTAATTATATTCTCATTTATTTTCTTTCTGGCTATTAGTCTATACAATACTAAAACAATGTGGAGTAGGATAAAATATTCAGTCCACCAGTATCATGTTTTCCAGTGTATGTGGTGATAAACAATGCTACTGAATTTTCAACAAGTTGAATGAATGCTTTTATTTCAAATATGTGTAGACCATGGTCTCTGCCAGTCTGTGCACAAGTGAAAAGCAACAGAACTAAGAAGAGAAATGCCCTGTGCACCCCACATGGGATAATTAATATTACCAAACACTTACTGTCTTATAACAGTCTTGATATGTGCATAAACTTCATGAAGTCAGGATATACTGTTGTTCACTGCTGTATTCCTGGCACCTAGAGCAGTGCTTAATTTACAGTGGGTGCTCAATACGTATGTGTCTGATAAATGAATTAGTGAATGGGGTCATCCCACGAGGTTACCTAAACCCGTCAATTTCTAGCGATTTTTTTTGATTTCCACACAACTGGTGTATATATACCCAAATATATTTCATACTCTGCCACCTCCCTGTGTAACTTCCCCTGGAATTTATTTTGTTAAATGTTTGCTACCCTTTGTTCCCCATAACTTGTCCTTCACCCTCAAAAATTCCTTTCTAGATTATATTAGCTCGTGGTAAATGCTCTTTTCTCCAATTTCAAAGTGCCCCTTGCCTGAGACATTTTATTACATATACTTTTCCAAATTAATCTTGTCCTGGCTTTGGATATCTCAGACTGTTAGTGAATTGTTATTCTTCTAATATCTCTAGGTTATTCTTAGTTCATCACTTAGATTTTAAATTTTCTGAAGGTTATAGGAACTAAGTGCCTTTATTTTTTAATGTATCATATATATCGCTATTCCTTTGGGTACTATCTTGTACATAGTGAGTGCATGTGTATAATATATATGTGTGTGTGTATATACACACACACACACACATATATATAAAACATGTTGATTTGATGTTTATACTGAAAGTACTCATAGGTATAAAATTCGATCATTCAGAAATTATGTGCAAAAGCATCTAATATAGTCCTTGGCCTTTAGAAAATTGTTGTTAGAATCCTGCTAGAATAGTGGTAAAGTGGAATTTTTTGTAGCTTCTTCAGCCCTTAGGTGCTATGGAAGGCCATTCCTTTTATTTACCTCAGTGTATATTTTTTGAGCACATGGTCAGAGTCAACCAGTGTTCCAGCTAGTGTTGAAATTAACTCATTACAACAAATTGAGATTTTTAGGCAGGAAGAATTAGCAACTGTCCTCTGGAAGATTATCATTTTTTTCTCCAATCATTGACACCTTAGTTGGAAGTCAGCTTATATGGACCTGTCAGCAACTAAGCCTTAGAGAAGAGGGTTCTCAGTTCCATAGGGTCTCCCCTACGGGGTCATTTCAGGCCCGATTATCCACTTATTTATTCTGGGAGGTTAGTTTTTCCTTAGGGGGGATATGATGGGAAAGGACATTGTGGAAGACACCTCACCTTAATAAGCCTCACTCCTTGTACACAAGGAGCTTTCTTAGGGAAGATTTTTCACCCTTGTAGTGGTTCTATATGGACTCACCAGAGATTCAAGCTGTTGGAATTGTCTATAAAGAACTGGTTTTCAAAAAAAAAGAAATATTCTCCAAAATTATAAAAAGGATGTAACCTCTGAAGTTTCATAAAAACCCTTAATGTATTCTTCTTACTACTGTAAAGATAAGATAATTCAGGTCCGTTTTCATATCTGTTTCCAAAATTACAGTAAGTATATAAGATGATTAAAGGTTGGTGATTTAATTTTCTGAAATTAGTTTATCAAATATTCTAATCATATCAGATCTTATTTAGCCAATTAAAACAAATTATTTTGCTTATAAAATTGCTTACATTAATTAGCGTGTTCAGGGCATTTTGGTTTTTGTCTGCTGAAGAGAAGCTAGTTATCTGTTTTCCGTTTCTGTTTTTGCATAGTGATTTGAACACCCCCACCACCACCACCACCCCACCCCCGCTTAAGTGAAAACCAAAGCAGCAGCCACCTAACCCTAAAGTATAAATGGAAAACAAATCAAGAGAGAACCTCAATTCTCTGCTTCCCATGGTGGACCGAACAGAGTCGGCCTCAATGAAACTCTAAGACTTTACGTTCCTCTCCACTGAGTTGAATACAGCTTTCGGTGGACTATTTGGTTCTTGTTACTGATGTTTTTCAATACGGAACATTTGAAAGCATCCAACCAGAAGTTGCACAATGATCACAGCCTTGAATGTATTCATCAGAAAAACACATTCACTGCTACAGGTTTTATTTTTACAGTAACCAGTGTACTGCACTGTGTGCCAGTTTCAATACTCTTACCTATGACAATCACAAAAAGCAATTCACAACCTTACTTATCAGATAGTTCTGTTTTACAAGAATCTGGTTGCTATTTGTAAAATCCAGGATAAAACAGTGCAATTTCTGATGCAGAATATCTGAAAAGCTCTGGGAGCTGCTAGGAAGAGATATGCACTAAAATACGTAATGCGATGGAATTACAACAAACAGACTTTCTGGAGGGTACACACTCAAGTGCCTCTCAGACAGAGTATGTGACATTTAAGGGTGTGACTTTCAAGATTTACAAATAATCTCTGCATTTAAACTGCCCCTTTCCACCCACAGTCTTTCTTAGCTCCAAATTTAATTCTCTCATGAAAAAAAGAAAGGTAGACACAGAGAACCATTTGGAAGTGAGGGCTGGCAGCATCTCACCTCCTGCCCACATCTGCAGCTATAGTGTTAGTGTCATGCTCCGGGCATTGCTAGCATTGCTATAGATTAAAGGGGAAAATGCCGGTCAGGGACCAGTAGTGAATGCAGGGACCGTTGACAGCCCTTTCCAATCTGGAGAGTGAGGAGTTGGGATCTTGCAGTCACAGTTGAGGGAAGGCAGATCAGGGCTTTGGGGTGCCTCCCATTGCTAGCTTCTAAGGCTCTTCTAAGCTGAGTGTTGGGCAAGTGCAGAACAAGGTAGGGGAGATACTCCCTTCTTTCAGGTGGCTACCAGAGGAGAAATACAGTTTATCAGGAACTGTCCTTAGGAATCTCCCAGGTTGATGGGCCTTTCCTCTTCTGGCCTCATTTTCTTCATTGTCTTTCAAGTCTTCTACTGAGTGCCGTGAGGATGCTGGGGACCCCAGGCTCCCTGCTTGTCCCTGGCCTGTAGTGGATGCTGTTGGTACATTCCAGATGCCTGATGGGCATTCATCTCCTGCTGTGAGGGGTGGCTGATAACCATGCCCTGCTGTCTCCTTCTCAGCCAGTGGGAGCCTTCTCGAAAGAGGCGGTCCCCCACTGTCCCATCCTCTGCTCCCTTCTTGCCTTAAGGTGGGACCAATCCTAAATTACACTGAAGCTCATCTCCAGCTGAGACCACATCCTTGCTCTTTGTTTCCCTGTCCTATCCTGCTTCCCTCCCTCTTCTCCCAGAAGCATTCTTTCATAAACCACTTGAATAAGAATCCCTGTCTTAAGCTGTGCTTCTAGGGAAGCCAAGATATTGCCCCTGCTCAAGCCTTCCTTCTGTTTTCTTTTCAATTAGGACCTGTCTCTACTAGGTAAAGATGGGTCATATTAATAACTGATCATAAATAAACGCTCCTAGCATGTTTGTAGTCTAATGTGTTACTCTTTCCTGATAACATAATACCTTACCCACCAAGAATTTACTTTTAGGACTTCTTTTAAGTAGCAATCCCAGTGGGCAAATGCAAAAACAAACAACAAAAAAGGTAGAACTCTCTCAAAAAGAATGATCAATCAAAAGAATCACCACTGAATCACTGTTTCTAGAACAAAATGAAAATAGGGATCTCAATTAAATCATTTATTTCACATGTTGGTTCCTAAATATCTAGATGCGCTCTGAAATCAACAACATCTTTCTGATGAGAATTTAACTAACACAAAAAAGTGGTGATTTTAACAGCTGACAAATCCCCTATAATAAGGGGCTTAAAAAAACAATGCAAACAAACAAACAAACCACTTTTCCAGTGATTAGGCTGTGCAGATGTCAAAGAACAGTGTGTCAAACACTCCCCGGAAGATCAGAGATGCCAGTTAAATCTTGTAGAATGAGTTTTCATGACTGTGCATTAGTGTGAGAGAGAAATGGGAATCGCGTGCACCACTGAGAGGCAGTGTAGTGCAATAAAAAAAGGTTACTGTATTTCAATTTCAGATCTGCCACCATCTTAAAACATGGCATTGGCCAGAGCACTTAACCACTATCCACCTCCACTGCTCCATCTACTAAATGGGACTAACAGCTCCCAGCTTCTGATAATAAGACTAATTTAAAAAGCATTAGCATATTCATAAAGATGGAGAACCCTATATTGTCCTTGTGCAGTCAGACCCTACCAAAGCTAAATCTATTCCAAGGGAATAAGAAATTATATTCTGGAAGCTGAATGCTTTCCTTGGGGCTGCTGGGGCACCAGTTAATAGATTGAGGCAATAAACCACTCAATAATCCTGCACTGGCTGAAAGAATTAATGCAGCTCACCTCTGCTGCTGGGAGTGAATACCATGTACTCAGAGGATGCTCAATAAATATTAGCTGACGATGATATTGACAGGGTGCCATGTACAGTCATGGCACTAAGTGAATTACGAAGTGTACGGTTGTTCAGAAAACTCATTGAATAATTATTGGCAATAAGAGAAACCTATCTCTGACCTCATTTACTTTATTATGATATCATCTCATGCATAGTAAGAATATCGCCAATCCCTGGAACCTTAATAGCCTTACCCTAGTGACTTAGAAGAATACAAATAAGGTCATTCTTCCAACTATATTCAGAATCTAGGCACTTCTTAAAACTTCCATTTTCATCACCCTGGTACAATCCATCATCATTTCTTTTCTGCGTTATTGTAGAGCCTCCTAATTGCTCTCTGCGATTTCCACTTTTGGCTCCTGTGTCAGATTGCAACAATAAGGACTTCCAATGTATCCGGCTTTCATGCATCTGTATTCTTATGTAGTCCTCTCCCACACTGACCCTGGGATTGGCCTTGTGACTTGCTTTGGCCAATGGGACATAAGCAAACACCATACAAGTAGAGGCATGATAAGCCCTTGGGATTTGGGGCTTGCCCTGTTGGAAGGGTGCCACTTCCATAAAAGAAAGCCTTGTCTGGCCTCCTGGAGGATGAAAGATCACAGGAAGAGGGAAAGAGAGGCCCAACCATTTCCTGGAGTCCATCCACCACCTGACCCACCAGCTGGATGTAACTGTGTGAGGGCAGGCAAGCCCAGCAGAAGACCTGACCAAACAACACACTGAAATTTGAGAAATAAATTCTTGTCTCAAGCCACCAACTTCTGGTGTAGTTTGTTATTTAGCAATAGGTAACTGATACAGCCTCCTCCTTATTATTCTCAATGCTGCAATCAAGTGATTCTTTTTATAATATAAGCCACTTAATCTCACTCCTCTGCTAAACACCCTCTAAGAACTCCTTCTCTCCTCCAGAGTTAAAGCCAGAGCCTTTCCAATATTCTAAAGGCTGGACGTGCTTTGTCCTCCCCAGTTTTTCAGGTCCCAAATCCTACTAATTTCTCCCTCATTCTCTTCCCCAGCGGCTACACACATCTCTTTCTAGAATGTTCTTCCTTGTGAACAAGGATTACTCTCTCACCTCATTTGAGAGTTTCCTTCGATATCATTTTTTTCCAATGATGCCTACTCCATTTAAAACTGCATCACCCCCTCACCTCAAATTCCCTTTCCCCCTTTTGGTTTCTTCTCCAAGGCAGTTAACACATCTAAATCACTAGAGTTTTCTTACTTTGTTCATCGTCTGATCCCTTTACCAGAATGTAAGCTCCAGAAGAGCGGGGGGGGGGGGGGGTCTTTTTGGTTTACTCTCGGATTCCCAGCACCTAGAACCATGCCTGATACATAGGATAGACTTAATAACTATTTGCTAAATTACGAAATGAATCCTCCTGGGTACTCCAAAGGTGCTGTGACTGGATTCTACATTGAAAGATAATGCTGAGGGTGAGAAGAGTCTATAAGTGCACACGGCTGATGCAACTTCCAAAGATTTATGGGCCCTCACTTGAGAGAGCACAGAAGTAGCCTTGTGGTCAAGGAAAAGAGAAGGTCAAGAAGGTTCTTTGGGGAGTGTTTTATCAGCGAGTCTCTTCAGCAGGTAGTGAGAACTGCATTCGAAAGCAAGGAGAGGTGGCTTGGCACCAGAACAGTCACCCCGGAAAGGCTAAGGAGGAACCCAAGGAAGAGAAGGAGACTCTCCAGGCCTGTTTGAATGGAAACAGCAAGAGGGCCAAAGAGAAAGATGCATCCAAAGGATAAACCTGGTCTTTTTATGGAAGATGAAGTTTGGGATGTACCTGTTTCAGGAAAAGCCTAAACGTAAAGAGAAATATATCTGAGGCTTGGTCTTTCCATCTCTGTATAAGGACTGAGGACGCAGGCAGATGAACACCAGTAACCGGACCTAGGCATGCACCCAGGGGCATGACGCGTCGGCATTTACACTCCATAAGCATGTATATTACCAGGCTTGTCACCGTTTCCTTAAGAAGCTAGCACTTGATTTGACCCATGAGAAAGCTGGCCAAGCACCAATCACAAGCTTCCATCTGATCCTTCATTTTGTGAAAACGTCCATCTTCCAAAGGCGCAGCCTGGGCTGGCGGTGCGGCCTCCAGCTTGTAGCACGAGTGTGTGGCCAATAACTCAGTTTAGTTAGTGCAGAACAGATGTGGCCTGGGATGACCTCTCTTCACCTCGCTGACCCCATCTTTGTACAAAACTCATCCGAAACCATCCATTTTCCTCCTTGCCCACACCTCATCTTCCCTGTTGTTCTGCAATTATTTGTTATCGGGCTCAGTAATTGTATTGTTTATAGCAGCCATGAAAACTCTATTGTTAGGGGAAAAACATGCTTCTTTGCCCAACCAGATTCTCCTGTGTGGGCAATAAACGATGTTGGTCTTTTAGAGCTCTTAATATACTGTTCTCTGGGTTCAATTTTCCTAAAAATGAAAATTGCCCAAAAGCAAAGTAGGCAGGAAATGTATAGTGGGATGCTACTGTACCTCGCGTTCCTGCTGATGGATGGTTGCCGCCTGAATGTCGGAGAGCACGCGCTAGTCACTGCCATGGCTCCTGCTTTCCGAGAAGCTGGCAACGTCTAGCCCTTTGGAATAGCGAGTCCCCCGCTCCACCCCACCTACTGTCTCCCGAACTGCTTCAGTTAGTCATTCACGGCCTTTTCCAAAACCAGAACACCGACAGGCTGGGCTATTATTCCAGCCCAGCAGATGACTAGGCTGAAGGAGGTTCTGGGACTTGGTATCATTTTTTCTTTTGTGGTTCTCATGTATATATTTCAGCATTTGATCCCACTTCACATAAAATATTTACTTCATGACGGGGGGTGGGGGAAATGTCATTTTTTAAAAAAATTCCTTTAGCTTAATTACAAAAGATGTAAATGTGGTCTCACTTGTGGGAAAAAAGTTCCTCTTAACAATGAGGTATAAATTGGTGTCTGCTTAATCTGTTCACAGTAAGAAGAAAACCTCACATTCGCCTCCTTGTCCTTATTTTTGCAGTGGTACCTGGAAAATGAATACATCCTCTTGCAGCATCTCCGATTTCTTAAGGAAACAAGAGACAGGAGTTTCCTGCTGGATCCTTCTACCAGCTGTAACGACATTCAGTTTTCTCCATTTCCAGCATCTCTTTTGGACTGCAGGCCACAGCTATCTTGCCTGACCTCAGTCACGGGCAGCCAGAGTCTAGCCTTCTCTGGTCTCCTCTCTCCCCAACCACTGTGGTCTCCTTCAGATCCCCCAAATGGAGTAAAATTAATAGGGGGACCAGCATTATTTATACAATGACCTTGCGCTCCTGGGGGAAGTGCAGGCGCTATTCTTTCACTTATGGTGTTTTACATTTCAAAGAACCTAGCTCTCTTTGATATTAAAGAATGCAATGTGCTTTAATAGGTTAATCAGGCTGCATCAGGTTTTCCTGTGTGTGGCTCTGTTCCAGAGGAAATGATTTGCCTCTTAGTCGATGAATTCTGACAAGGGGCCTCAACATTAATATTTGAGAGACTTAATATAGTGAGGTACCTAAATCCTCAAGAAAAATGCTGGCTTTGCTTACCTCCGTCCCTCGGTGGGTAATAGAGGGCTTCTCAGCACTGGCATTACTAACACTGGGGCCTGATCATGCTTTGTTGTGCAGGGCTGTCTTGTGCTCCGTAGGACATTAAGCAGCATCCCCTGGCCTCCCCCAACTGGATGTCAATGGCACCATCCCCCATTCATGACAATCAAACGTCTCCAGACATTGCCATCCATCCCCAGAGAATAAAATCAACCCCAGTTAAGAAACACAAGGTCAACTGAAAAAGCGGTGGGAGAGGGCGATTTCTTTTAGGGCTTATCATACATATAGAACTTCCTGGTTTCAATGATAATTAAGATGATGGTAGCTAACATGCATTGAGAACTCACTGTGAACCAATTAGCACTATGCTAATGGCTTTACATGTTTGATCCCATTCAATCCTTAAAATAAACCTATGAGGTAGTTATTGTGATTGGCGTTTTACTGTTAAGGAAACCTAGGCTTAGAGGAGTTAAAATGATTTGCCCAAGCCTCCCCAGCTGGAAAGTAGGACAGTTATGTACGCCTAAATCCAGAACTGCAGTGCAAAAAACCTCTCTTCCCATTCTGGCTTGCCTTCTCTTCTTGGGGTTATAATCTGAGTATCTAACTTAAATTCAGGAGTTGATTAAGCACCACTATGTTTAGGAAATGCACTTACAAACTAAATGGGTCTAAACAAAATAAGGCTATGTTTGCCCTCAAGTAATATATGCAAAATAGAAACTATAATACCGAAAGAAATAAGATAAACATTTGATAAGGGCCACAACAAGATCAGAGGTCAGGGTGCTCTGGATCAGTGCTTCTCAGATCTCAGTGTGCAGAAGAATCACCCGAGACCTTATTATTAAAATGCACGTTCTGCTCCTAAGTAGGTGTGGATTGGGGCCTGGCATTCTGCATTTCTAACCACCTCCCTGGGTGGTGATGCTGCAGGTCTGAGGGCCACAGTTTTTGCAGGAGGCGCTGATGTGCTAGGAAACGTAGCCTCAATACAGTCGAGAAGTGAGACCCAGCGTGTGCATCTGAGATGCCAAGAACTTATCATCACAAGGTGGAAGGCATGGGAGGAGGGGGTGGGATTGCCTTGGCCGTGAGAGCCACACTTGTCTCTCAGCCCTTCACTTGGAACTTCCATGGTGTGCCTACTCACACCGACAGCCCACGTCTACAGCTGAACATCTGCTACTGCAAAGGACAAATATTAATTTGAAGCACGAAAACACCCACCCATTGAACACAACTTGTTTCTGCAAACAGATTTCATTCTTATGACCGATTTTGTACTTAGAATACTCTCATTTCAACATACTCTGCTGTTGTCTACATAACAAATACTATCATTCCCCCTCCGGACCTTGTGACTTGAAGGAGTACTGAACAGCAACTGACCAGGAGTTTACATAACAAGGGAAAATCATATGTGTGGGAGGCCAAAAACAGAGAGATTTTTCTTAATCTAGTGAAAGTCACGGTTAAAATTACGTTTATGAGCATTGTAAACGAGACTGCCATTTATCTGGCTGCATACAGATGGAATTGACTCCTGTAATAAACATTCACAAAGAAATGGCTTGGGAACCAATCTCCACGAGTAGCTGTGGCATCTTCACCCAGACCTCAGGGACTACTGCAGATCACAGATTGTTTTGTGACATCTGGGTTTGACCAGAGGTCACAATAAAGGGGATGATTTTTGAGTCACTTGACTCTCTGAATGCATTCAACTAATTCTCCATGCACAATGCAGGGAACACAGTAGAGGAACGATTCACTGGGGTGTAGGGATGGACTATGTGAGAGCAAAGGCTGAGAGGCTGAGAACCAGAATCACCCAATTATTGCTAACTTCTATTCTGATATAAAATGGGATGGGACTGTGTATATTTGAGATTACAGGTATACCACCATTAAACTGCATTGTACTGATGGAGTAAGACTGAGAGCTTGGGTTCATTCATTAAGTACATATATCCTCAGTCCCTGCTATGCGCCAGATCCCAGGATACCTAGAGGAACTCTCTCTCGCCCCTGTCGTCAAGGGTCACCTGGGACAAAGTGTTTCCCACTCATGAGTCATATGGGTCACTTTTATGATTTTTGCCGCATCTACTACTAACTGTACTAATATTTACTCAGTGTTTTTTTCTTTAGATAATCTCACTTTTCACAGTTTTAACTTGGCCTCATCTTTAGCAACAGTAACTGTGAACTGATACATTTGAAGCGCTTCTCAGGGCTGACCAAATCTGTTGCTAAAATATTAAAATATACTTCTGTGACTATAGACAGACAAAGCCTGCGCCACCCGACCCCCCCTGGCTTAGCCCCCTAGACCTCCCCAGGATCCAGCAGCATCACAGGGGTCAAGCCCGGCACTGGACGGGTTTCTAGTACAACGATACTGCACTCTGGACAGTGTCTCTTCTGACTGGCCTGATCCCATTCTTCAACTGTTCTAGTTCCACAAAACATGCAGGATTTCTGACTTGGGGTTTTTAGAGGGCTTGTACACATTCAGCTTAAAAACAAAATAAACGCTTCTGCTCTAAAAGGCAGCTGCATAGTAGTTAGACGCATCGAATCTGCGGTGTAAGAAGTTACTTTCTCCAACCTTCAGTTCCTGTCTTCTGTAAAATGAGCAAAATATTAATAATTCCTACTATATGGATTAAATCAGGGCTTTTCAACCTCAGCTCTATTAACATCATGGACCGGACAATTCTTTGTTGTGGACTACTGTCCTCTGCGTTGAGCAGCATCGCTGGCCTCTATCCACTAGATGCCAGTAGCAACCCCCAAGTCTTGGCAATCCAATATGCCTCTGGACATTGCGTAATGTCCTCTGGCGGGGGCGCAAAAATCACCCCCCAGTTGAGTATGAGTGGATTAAATAAATAAACCATGTAAACTTCTCAGCCTAGCTCCTGGCACGTACTATAAGTTCGGTAGTATTCGTAGCACTTATTAAGCACTTACTGTATGCTTGGCACACCTCTAAGCACTTGAAATCTATTAGCTTACTGAATCCATACATGATCTTGTGAGCTAGGCCCTACTATTATTCCATTTTTCCAGATGAAGAAAATAAAAGCCAGAAAGGTAAATAATTTGCCTGAAGTTCCACAGTTAGCAAGTGGCAGAGCCAGGATTCTAACACAGGTAAGCTGTCACCAAAGCCCTCGCTCTTAACCTTTTGGCTTTCCTCCCTTTGGAGAAAAGGAAGTTGCCACAAAACTAGGCATCATGGTGACGATCATGAAAATGATGATGAAAACATTAGCACCCAGTAGGCTCAGATTTTCACATTGAAAATTATATTCCAAATAGACTGCCAAGTATCCAAGGTACCTGATAGGAAATTCAAATATGGATCATCCATCATTCAATGTTCATATGCTGGGGTTTCTGTACACATACACACTTTTCTCAAAATGATTAGAGAAATCTTAACTTTCCCTATACTGATAGAGATAAAAAAATGAAAACTTAACATGTCAAATACATATCCTGCTAGAATTGGTATGATGATGGGTTTAGGGAATTCGGGAACTGTGAAGAGATGCAGTGCTGGTACAGTACCACGGAAAAGCGCTGGCAGAATCAGGCTGTGGTCAAGCTGGCTGCCTAAAACAGAGATGATGACCAATGATGGGCACACACGACATTCCCCATTGGTTATTGAACCTTGTATGTTTTTCCCAGGGATTCTTCTTATCCCAGTGCCCTAGGCAGCTGGTATATATCATAGGCACTGACACAGACTAGAAGCCATTTGTCTAGGTTGGTCTAAGAGAACCCAGGAAACCTGCTGACCTACTGTGGCAGCTTGAGAACTAACACTTAATTATCTTTCTGCTTTACCAGCAGCAAAAAGAAATATTCTGTGGTATTAAATGTCCCCCTTATACAATATATAAGTGTAAATAGGTACATGTGTATTCTTCCCGCTGACAAAAATTCATGCATCAAAATCAACACCAAAAGAATAAGCAAGTGTAAACACAGGACCTTGATCTGAGATATGTGTACATGAAAGAGAAACTAAAATACAGATTAAGAATAACAATTCAGAAAGATACCAGTATTTCCTGCCTCTAAAGTTTTAGAATCCAGGCTCCCAGTGAATTATTAAGTTTGTCATTGTTGAACACAGAAAAATGGGAGCTTTGCTCCATTTGACTGAAAATCTTTGCATTTCTACCAGTCTGAAATAGAAACTTGCAATTAAATCAATTAAGCAATGAAAATCAAATATTCCATTAAAATCTAATTTTCCTCTTATCTGATTGGCTGTAACTCAACTGAGTTGAAAACAGATGAGAGAGGCAAAATGACTCAAAGTCTGAGGCATGGAGACAGGAGAAAGGGAACATTTGAAATGTGTTCCTAGGAAATTTAATAAGGGCATTTTATTTTCCTTCTGCTGTGTAAGTTTAGCCATTAGGGGTTCCCCAAACATAGGCTTTCAAAAGTAATTCAGAAGATTAAAATGCGAATCGCGAGATTCCTTTCTCTTCTGTCTCCTTTTTTTGCAAATGTGTCCTTGAAGTTCCTCTTTCCCCTTAAGGAATTTGAACAGGCTGGTCCACGCTCAGAAGGTGCTGGGTGTATTTGTGCACTCCAGCCGGCCTGAAATTTAGTTGCTATGACCAACGGTCAGATTGGAATGGGCGGTATTTACTGATTCATGGAGTTCCTGAGACCCAACGTGTCAAGGACGGATTTATTCCTCTGAGTAGCAAAATGAAGGAGTTGTCTCTTGGAGATGCTGGAAAAGAACATGGCAACTGACTTAAACATTCTTTCTCCCTCTGTCCTTATAGGTGACACAAGTGAGCTATTTCCATCCCAGCAACCACACGTGGAAGGATGGCTGAATCTCCAAGAAGGAAGTGGGAAATGAAAGCAAGTCAGGGAAGTGAAGACAACAGCGTATAAGGAAGATGCTTTTCGAAATTTGACACAAGGATGCCCAACCGAGTCTGAATTAAATATAATATTGAAGGTGAATTTTAAAAATATAATATGTAAGTAGGCAAAAAGAGAAAGAGAACATTCAGGAACCACAGTGTGCTTCAAATTTTAAACACAGAAGTGCTGTTGGTCAGTATTTCTGAGATGGCTTTTTAATAAAATTCAATTGTCGAAACCATTTTTAAAGCCTAAACTGTTGGGATCTTCCAGAGAGCTGTTCACATATTTAATTGCCATAGTCAGTCCCAAATTATGTGAACCTGAGAAAGCACAGAGAACCACAGAAACTTTTTCAAGTGCTACTAGAAATGTGTGTGTGTGTGCATGTGTGTGTGCACACGTGCCCACGTCTATGGACTAAGGGAGAAGGGGAAGAAAGAATTAAATTCAGTGGCTACCCTATAGTTTCCAGAAAGATGGGTGATGGGAAACTTGTGGTTTTAATCCTGAAATTGAAAAACAATAATTTATAAGGATATTCTTTTCTCTGCTGCTCACACCCCACCCCCCCCAAGCATCTGTCATCTCTGAACAGTTGGAACAGGTTGGAGGAGGAGCACAGAAAGAGAAGTTCCTTTGAAAATAAACAACTGCTCGGGCTTCCCTGGTGGCGCAGTGGTTGAGAGTCCGCCTGCCGATGCAAGGGACACGGGTTCATGCCCCAGTCCGGGAAGATCCCACACGCTGTGGAGCAACTAAACCCTTGCGCCACAACTACTGAGCCTGCGCTCTAGAGCCCACGAGCCACAACTACTGAAGCCCGCACTCTAGAGCCCGTGCTCCGCAACAAGAGAAACCACTGCAATGAGAAGCCCGCGCACTGCAACAAAGAGTAAACCCTGCTCGCTGCAACTAGAGAAAGCCCGCACACAGCAACAAAGACGCAGTGCAGCCAAAAATAAATAAATAAATTAATTAATTAAAAAAAAAAAAAAGAAAAGACATGAGAGCATGCATTTTACAGTGGCTAATAAAGACATGGCTTTCCTCTTTGCTAAGATCTGCACCTGGTATTTTTTTGGCCCCCTTGTGCACCTTACCAAAGCACTAAGTCTATGGATTCCCTATAAATATATGATCATAGATTAATATCGGCATCACTGAACAGATGAAACTCCTGCAATAAACCCTTTGTATTTTGAGTAATCTTAGTTATTTTGTGGATAAAAAGCATTTGGGGGCTTCCCTGTTGGCACAGTGGTTAGGAGTCCGCCTGCCGATGCAGGGGACGCGGGTTCGTGTCCCGGTCCGGGAAGATCCCACATGCCACGGAGCGGTTGGGCCCGTGAGCCATGGCTGCTGAGCCTGTGCGTCCGAAGCCTGTGCTCCGCAACAGGACAGGCCACAACAGTGAGAGGCCCGCGTACCGCAAAAAAAAAAAAAAAGAAAAGAAAAAAGAAAATAAACAACTGCTCTTGAGTTTCTTATCTCTGCCACGCTCTCAGCCCAATCCATTTCTTGGTGATGATATAGATAACGGTTAGGAATAGAGGCTCGGGAACTGGGCTGCCTGGATGCGAGTCCCAAGCTCCTCTGTTTATTAGCTTAGTGACCTTGGGCAAATTACTTTACCTCTCTGTGCCTCAGTCCTGATCTGTAAAATGCACACACACACAAAAACAAAACCCACACACAGCAGAAAACAACAACAACGACAAAAAACCCAACAAAAAAACAGTATACGTGTCCTAGGCTTGTTATGAGAATTCAAGTCATTCTACGTGCCTTTTGTCCACAGCTAAGTATCCACAGCTCTGAATGTAACTGTCAAGGTCACATCCACCCTGGTAACAGTACTGTAACCCACCGTCTCCTTTGTCATTGGATTCATTTAAATGATGAAAACTGTAGAGTGAGGTCATTGAATCTAAGGCATCTGATCAGAACAACTGTCAGAAAACTAATGGAAAATAATCACCACTCCTTTTAAAAACACATATGCTCAAGTCTTCTCAAAGAGTCTGCCTTGGTTAACATCTTTTATATTTAGAGTGTAATACTTCCATTTATTGAGTCAAGGCATGGTAACCTTCCTTACTTCAATTTAACCATTTTTTTAAGGCAGGTCAGGAGCAATGTCATCCCTATTTTAGAACCAAGATAAATAACAGTTTATTGTCCAAAAGGTTGGAGAGTCCTACCACAGAGTTAAGTGAAGGAATGGATATTGCTCTGGTGGTAATTCTGGACAAAAAATGAAATTGTGTCAGAGGAAAGCCCATATGTCCCGCAGAGCCCTGCTTGATGAACGCATCCCACCAAGTGCCACACTGTTGCCAGATCTGAACGGGATCCTTCCGTGCTGACAGAAGGAGACCCCATCTAGCCTTCCTCCTCCCGCTCTGAGGGAGACACTTGGGCTCTGTCCAGCCTGCCCTGCCCACCTGGAATCTTCCAGGCCTTTCTGTCACAATATTGCTTTAGAAAAGTCTGCCTGACGTGGGGGTGGGACTCTGGTATTTAACTCCATCCATCAATGTCAACCCCTCTTTCCCCACTACCCCAACTGCTTGGTACATTTACCTAAAAGCTGAATAGCCTAAACGGATGGATTTTGCGCTGGTCTCATTAGAAAGGGAAATTAGCCAGGCGCTGTTCAGCTGTGTAGAAGGCATATGCTGATCCTGAAAGCCCATCCCAGCTCCCGCCCCCAATCTTTTCTTCATCACATATGATGTCCGTGATTTCTTTAACATTTACTAAAGCTTTCATTATCCCTAGTTCCCATCTCCTTCTGTCATTGCCCAGCCCCAAACTGGGCACAGGTCTGGATGCTATGTGAGACTCAAAGATTTCTAAGTGGTTTCATGCTCTTCTACATAGATTTCTATTCAGAGTTTGCTTTTGAAAAAATCAGGATTATTTACTGACCTAGTACCTAATGTTTCTGTCCCTGCATGCCCCTCCAGCCCAGTTCCTAGACTCTCCCCCGAGCCCTGAGTTCCTGCCACATCAGCCTGCTGTCAGCTCTTGGGGATCATGGGCTCCCTGCCACCACTGGGCCGGTGGGTATGCTGTTGTGCGTGTCTGAAATGGCCTTCCCTGCCCATCACTTAGCTCACTCTCCATCCTTTCACTTTTAGCTCATGATGCTGCCTCAGAAAAATCTTTGATCCCATCAAATTTAGCCCTCTGGCTTTCATATGTGTTCTCTAAAATCATGTTTCTGTCCTTCAAAGTATTTTTCCTCAGCTTGTAATTATATTTTTATTTGTTGCCTATTTGAATAATGTCTTGTTTCTCTACTAAATTATAATATTGTTCCATGGAGCAGGAGCTCTCTCTTATTTATTCATTCATTCATTCATTTATTCATTTATTATTAACTTCCCATTGCACACCAGTACCTATCATAAGGCTTGGCAACTAGTAGGTATTTACTATTTGTCAAATGAATGAATATCATGACACTGCAAGAGGCTATGCTGTTAGGATGCTTAAGAATGTAATTCTCCTATTTTCCTATCACTTTTTTTTTTTTTGGGCGGCACGCGGGCCTCTCACTGTTGTGGCCTCTCCCATTGCGGAGCACAGGCTCCGGACGTGCAGGCTCAGCGGCCACGGCTCACGGGCCCAGGTGCTCCGCGGCATGTGGGATCTTCCCGGACCGGGGCACGAACCCGTGTCCCCTGCATCGGCAGGTGGACTCTCAACCACTGCGCCACCAGGGAAGCCCTTCCTATCACTTTTGATCTCCCTGAAGACAGCAAGAGAAGAAATCTCAGTCTTATGTACAACAAATATTTATGGAATATGCCAGTCATCTTGCAAGCCCAAAGCAGCAACTCCTCCAATGCTTATGGGCATTACAAACTGTGATGCCAATGGGTCTGGACAATGCTACCATGGCCCCCTTATCCTGGGGGGGATAAAGGGATATGGGCCCATCTTTGGCTGAATCATCTCAGTGGCAATCAGCTTTAGTTAAATATGGTGGCTTCCTAACTAGTGCTTCAAAAATCAGAGACTAATATTAGAAGCTCCAGAGAATACAAATAAAAATCATGTGAAAGAACTGCAACTCTCAAAAATCATGCTAAATGTGACAGTTGAAATTTCTCAATGAACTAAAAAGAAATACTAATCCTCTTGACTCTGCCTAATGTAGACCTTGGTATGTATGAGCTGCTTGAACTTTAGAACTTCAGGGAGTTCTGATTAATAACACAGCTATCCCAAGTTATTTGATACAAGTGGAGCAAGGATTTTGCCACATTGTCTAGCACGTTCATTTATGATCGATTTGCACTGACAGTGGCCCAGAGATACTTTCTAGGGTACTTGAGAATTTCGACTGATAAGTAATATACTAAAGTGATTTATTGCAGGTATTATATTACACTTTTTCTCCCCAGAAAACCCCCAACATAGTTGTTCAGTGAATGAACAATTAGAGAGCATTCACCAGGAAGCTGGTACCTTCTGTCCTTGCTTAAAGGAGGTAAACCCCATCCTCCTGTTCCCTCACCAATGGCCTAGAGGTCAACCTCTCCTCGACAGCCCTCACTTTTTAACTAACCCCCATAGGTTGCCGTTGGCAGTCCCAATAAAGAGCAAGCTGGGAACTTTCATACTTTGAAGAAATGAATATCTGCCCCTCAAAGAAAGGACACAATGAAGTAGGTTTGTACAACCACTTAAATTACACAAAACTAATGACTCACCCTTGGTAAGACAGACAGATAGATGAGAGAGAGACAGGGAAGTGAAATAATCTCAAAACTTCTATTTTATATGTTTATATAGATATTGTTTGTTCCTATATGTTCATAAAGAAAGATTTAATTGTTATATCTAGATAAAATAATCTGTAAACTTTTATTTTGCTTACAGATTCATTTATTAGTTTTTTGTAAAAGAAATATACTTATATATGTATTCCTTTATTGCTGATAGATAGACAAATGGATAGATAAAATGATCTATAAGCTTATGTTTTGCTTACAGGTTGTTTATTGCTTATGTGTTTACTGGGTCTCTTCTCATGGGAATGTGAGTGTGCTAAGAGCAGAAATCTTGTATTTCTTGCTCACCATTTCATTTCCAGGGCATAGAAAAGTGCCTGGCATATACTAAACATTATTTGCTGTTTTTAATAATAAGCACTTCACACTTTACCATATAGAAATACATGTACATTACTGTACAAGGATATACCCACACAATCATTGATACTGTACGTCATAGATGGTTCAAGAGGTTTTCATAGGCCATATGGATCATGCTTAATCTTTGCTCCCCATGGTGAGAGTGGCTTAAAATCTTCTCCCCCAACAACAGGGCTACTCTATTGTATCAGGGGTTATTCATTGTGTAGAAATTACTCAGACTATCAGGGATGAACCAGTTTGGCATGGTGTCCCGAGTGCTGTCACTGTGTCAAACATCAGCCTCTCTAGAGCAAACTGCCAGGCTACAGATCAGGTTGGTGCTATTCACAAGTGCTTGGACACAAGTAGGGGTGTGAAAAGTGTTGTGTATAATGAAGTTACTCTTTCCCTCTCACTAAGACTGCCAGAAATTGACTACCACTTAACCAAAGTAGAAAGTGATTTCTGATTCCATGGCAGAACAAGAATACTGACACTCATATTTTGATCTTAAAAGGCAAGAGTTGTGAGACATCCTGGCAATAATTTATATCCTGCACCATAATAAAATCTATGCTGGGCACAATATGGTCCAGGAAAAGAGTGAAACAGCAGTATGCACCATTGCCTGAAACTCGTAGCTAGGTACTTTCACTGCACCATATGCTGGTTTCTTTAAGTAACCCATTACACAGAAATTAAATATCTTGTGACAGATTGTTTTGACAGTGGAAAAAAAAAAAAAGCGGGAGAGAGATTTAATTTTTTAAAAAAAAATGCATTTGACTGAAGGCAAAATGTTAGGTAGATGTTAATTTAACAGATGTCTGGTTTTGCATCATCAGCCTGAAACGGGCAATTTCTGGCAAGCCTTCCCACCACATCACAACACAAGATCCTCTCAATTCCACATGGATATGCCTTTCACAACCTTCCAAGTGAGCCATTTTCATTCAAAGGAAAATGCCTGAAATTACTCAGGGAAGATGCTAACACCTGGCAATAGTGTGGAAGGAGGAGTCCATGAATGCACTGAGGTATAATGGAACAAAAGTCAGCTTAGAGCAACTTTTTAGTTGAGAGAGAAAGCGGGAGGAAATGAATTCACGCTGCAAAAACAGCTAACGCATCACAAAGTTACCACATATGATACAATAACCTCAAGCCCGTAACTGGTAATTAGTCCATACATCACACAAATACATTAAATCTTATTTGACATTATTATGAAGTTGTCTGAAAAATCGTCTGGAAAGGGACACTTTAGGACTTCATGGTTCCCAGATTGCTTCTTTGCAAAAAGCTCCACCCATCCATAACAGGGCTGTATAGAAATCTAACAGTTAAGAGTTATTTTTATATAAACATCTAATTTCTATATAATTTCATAAAAACTGACTTGGGTAGCAGTATACTGGCTGACATAATGGTAAGTTCAGTATTTGGTAGACATTTAATCAAACTTGATCGATTTGGACTTTGTAATTTTATTTTCATTTTGGAGCCAATACACTTTCTTTTTAGGATACAGATAAGCCTTGCAAAGTTCAAGTGTACTAGATATGATGCTCATAATGGTTCATGGGGAAATGTCCTTCCACATGAAATAAAACAGAGCTTCTAGATTTTGGATTGGTGTTATCCCCAATCTTTCCACACCAAAGATATACTGATATTCATTCCTTGGTAAAAGCCATAAGATTACTCTACTATGATTGGCTGAACTGAAATACCACTACAAACATAGACCCTAAAACAGTTCCCATTGTGATAGATATTTCTGGAAAGAAGGAAGGAACGCAGGAAAGAAGAGAGAGAAGGAGCTTCAAGATGGCGGAAGAGTGAGACCCGGAGATGACCTTCCTCCCCACAAATACATCAGAAATACATCTACATGTGGAACAACTCCTCCAGAACACCTACTGAATGCTGGCAGAAGACCTCAGACCTCCCAAAAGGCAAGAAACTCCCCACGTACCTGGGTAGGGAAAAAGAAAAAAGAATAAACAGAGACAAAAGGATAGGGACGGTACCTGCACCAGCGGGAGGGAGCTGTGAAGGAGGAAAGGTTTCCACACACTAGGAAGCCCCTTCGTGGGCGGAGACTGCGGGTGGAGGAGGGGGAAAGCTTCAGAGCCACGGAGGAGAGCACAGAAACAGGGGTGCGGAGGGCAAAGCGGAGAGATTCCCGCACAGAGGATCGGTGCCGACCAGCACTCACCAGCCCGAAAGGCTTGTCTGCTCACCTGCCGGGGTGGGCGGGGCTGGGAGCTGAGGTTTGGGCTTCGGTCGGAGGCAGGGAGAGGACTGGGGTTGGCGGTGTGAACACAGCCTGCAGGGGGTTAGTGTGCCACGGCTGGCCGGGAGGGAGTCCGGGAAAAAGTCTGGACCTGCCGAAGAGGCAAGAGACTTTTTCTTCCCTCTTTGTTTCCTGGTGCGCGAGGAGAGGGGATTAAGAGCGCTGCTTAAAGGAGCTCCAGAGACGGGCGTGAGCCGCGGCTAAAAGCGCGGACCCCAGAGACGGGCATGAGATGCTAAGGCTGCTGCTGCCACCACGAAGAGTACTGTGTGCGAGCACAGGTCACTATCCACACCTCCCTTCAGGGGAGCCTGTGCAGCCCGCCCCTGCCAGGGTCCCGTGATCCAGGTACAACTCCCCCGGGAGAACGCACGGCGTGCCTCAGGCTGGTGCAACGTCACACTGGCCTCTGCCACCGCAGGCTCGCCCTGCCTCCGTGTCCCTCCCTCCACCCAGCCTCAGTGAGCCAGAGCCCCCGAATCAGCTGCTCCTTTAACTCCGTCCTGTCTCAGCGAAGAACGGATGCCCTCAGGCGACCTACACGCAGAGGCGGGTCCAAATCCAAAGCTGAACCCTGGGAGCTTCGGGAGCTGTGCGAACAAAGAAGACAAAGGGAAATCTCTCCCAGCAGCCTCAGGAGCAGTGGATTAAATCTCCACAATCAACTTGATGTACCCTGCATCTGTGGAATACATGAATAGACAACAAATCATCCCAAATTGAGGAGGTGGACTTCGGGAGCAAGATAGTTTATTTTTTCCCCTTTTCCTCTTTTTGTGAGTGTGTATGTGCATGCGTCTGTGTGAGATTTTGTCAGTATAGCTTTGCTTTTACCATTTGTCCTAGGGTTCTGTCTGGTTTTCTTTTTTTTTTTTTTAACTTGAAAAATAATTTTTTTCTTAATAATTGTTTATTTTTATTTTAATTACTTTCTTTTCTTTTCTTTTACTTTATTTTATTTTATTTTACCTTCTTCTTTCTTTTTCTTCTCCCTTTTATTCTGAGCCGTGTGGCTGAAAGGCTCTTGGTGCTCCAGCCAGGCGTCAGGGCTGTGCCTCTGAGGTGGGAGAGCCAACTTCAGGACACTGGTCCACAAGAGACCTCCCAGCTCCACGTAACATCAAAGGGTGAAAATCTCCCAGAGATCTCCATCTCAATGCCAAGACCCAGCTCAACTCAACGACCAGCAAGCTACAGTGCTGGACACCCTATGCCAAACAACTAGCAAGACAGGAACACAACCCCATCCATCAGCACACAGGCTGCCTAAAATCATAATAAGTCCACAGACACCCCAAAACACACCATCAGACGTGGACCTGCCCACCAGAAAGACAAGATCCAGCTTCATCCACCTGAAAACAAGCACTAGTCCCCTCCACCAGGAAGCCTACACAGCCCACTGAACGAACCTCAGTCACTGGGGACAGACACCAAAAACAATGGAAACTATGAACCTGCAGCGCACGAAAAGGAGACCCCAAACACAATAAGTTAAGCAAAATGAGAAGACAGAGAAATACACAGCAGATGAAAGAGCAAGGTAAAAACCCACCAGACCAAACAAATGAAGAGGAAATAGGCAGTCTACCTGAGAAAGGATTCAGAATAATGATAGTAAAGATGATCCAAAATCTTGGAAATAGAATGAAGAAAATACAAGAAACGTTTAACAAGGACCTAGAAGAACTAAAGAGCAAACAAACAGTGATGAATAACACAATAAATGAAATTCAAAATTCTCTAGATGGGATCAATAGCAGAATAACTGAGGCAGAAGAACGGATAAGTGACATGGAACATAGAATAGTGGAAATAACTACTACAGAGTAGAATAAAGAAAAAATAATGAAATAAACTGAGGACAGTCTCAGAGACCTCTGGGACATTAAATGCACCAACGTTCGAATTATAGGGATCCCAGAAGAAGAAGAGAAAAAGAAAGGGACTGAGAAAATATTTGAAGAGGTTATAGTAGAAAACTTCCCTAATATGGGAAAGAAAATAGTTAATCAAGTCCAGGAAGCACAGAGAGTCCCACACAGGATAAATCCAAGGAGAAACACGCCAAGACACATATTAATCAAACTATCAAAAATTAAATACAAAGAAAAATATTAAAAGCAGCAAGGGAAAAACAACAAATAACACATAAGGGAATCCCCATAAGGTTAACAGCTGATCTTTCAGCAGAAACTCTGCAAGCCAAAAGGGAGTGGCAGGTCATATTCAAAGTGATGAAGGAGAAAAACCTACAAACAAGATTACTCTAGCCAGCAAGGATCTCATTCAGATTTGACAGAGAAATTAAAACCTTTACAGGCAAGCAAAAGTTAAGAGAATTCAGCACCACCAAACCAGCTTTACAACAAATGCTAAAGGAACTTCTCTAGGCAAGAAACACAAGAGAAGGAAAAGACATACAATAATAAACCCAAAACAATTAAGAAAATGGTAATAGGAACATACATATCGATAACTACCTCAAATATAAATGGATTAAATGCTCCAACCAAAAGACATAGATTGGCTGAATGGATACAAAAACAAGACCTGTATATATGCTGTCTACAAGAGACACACTTCACACCTAGGGACACATACAGACTGAAAGTGAGGGGATGGAAAAACATATTCCATGCAAATGGAAATCAAAAGAATGCTGGAGTAGCAATTCTCATATCAGACAAAATAGACTTTAAAATAAAGAATGAAGAGAGAGACAAGGAAGGACACTACATAATGATCAAGGGATCAATCCAAGAAGAAGATATAACAATTGTAAATATTTACGCACCCAACATAGGAGCACCTCAATACATAAGGCAAATATTAGCAGCCATAAAAGGGGAAATCGACAGTAACACAATCATAGTAGGGGACTTTAACACTCCCGTTTCACCAATGGACAGATCATCCAAAATGAAAATAAATAAGGAAACACAAGCTTTAAATGATACATTAAACAAGATGGACTCATTGATATTTACAGGATATTCCATCCAAAAACAACAGAATACACATTCTTCTCAAGTGCTCATGGAACATTCTCCAGGATAGATCATATCTTGGGTCACAAATCAAGCCTTGGTAAATTTAAGAAAATTGAAACCGTATCAAGTATCTTTTCCGACCACAATGCTATGAGACTAGATATCAATTACAGGAAAAATCTGTAGGAAATACAAACACATGGAGGCTAAACAACATACTATTTAATAACCAAGAGATCACTGAAGAAATCAAAGAGGAAATCAAAAAATACGTAGGAACAAATGACCATGAAAACACGATGACCCAAAACCTATGGGATACAGCAAAAGCAGTTCTAATAGGGAAGTTTATAGCAATAAAATCCTACCTCAGGAAACAAGAAACCTCTCAAATAAACAACCTAACCTTACACCTAGAGCAATTAGAGAAAGCAGAACAAAGAAACCCCAAAGTTAGCAGAAGGAAAGAAATCATAAAGATCAGATCAGAAATAAATGAAAAAGAAATGAAGGAAACGATAGCAAAGATCAATAAAACTAAAACCTGGTTCTTTGGGAAGATAAAATTGATAAACCACTAGCCAGACTTATGAAGAAAAAAAGGGAGAAGACTCAAATCAATAGAATTAGAAATGAAAAAGGAGAAGTAACAACTGACATTGCAGAAATACAAAGGAACATGAGAGATAACTACAAGCAACTATATGCCAATAAAATGGACAACCTGGAAGAAATGGACAAATTCTTAGAAATGCACAACCTTCCGAGACTGAATAAGGAAGAAATAGAAAATATGCACAGACCAATCACAAGCACTGAAATTGAAACTGTGATTAAAAATCTTTCAAAAAAAAAAAAGCCCAGGAACAGATGGCTTCACAGGCAAATTCTATAAAACATTTAGAGAAGAGCTAACACCTATCCTTCTCAAACTCTTCCAAAATACAGCAGAGGGGGGAAGACTCCCAAACTCATTCTACGAGGCCACCATCACTCTGATACCAAAACCAGACAAAGATGTCACAAAGAAAGAAAACTACAGGCCAATATCACTGATGAACATAGATGCAAAAATCCTCAACAAAATACTAGCAAATGGAATCCGACAGCACATTAAAAGGATCATACACCATGATCAAGGGGGGTTTATCCCAGGAATGCAAGGATTCTTCAATATATGCAAATCAATCAACGTGATACACCATATTAACAAATTGAGGAGAAAAACCACATGATCACCTCAACAGATGCAGAGAAAGCTTTCGACAAAATTCAACACCCATTTATGATAAAAACCCTCCATAAAGTAGGCATAGAGGGAAATTTCCTCAACATAGTAAAGGCCATATATGACAAACCCACAGCAAACATCATCCTTAATGGTGAAAAACTGAAACCATTTCCACTAAGATTAGGAACAAGACAAGGTTGCCTACTCTCAACACTATTATTCAACATAGTTTTGGAAGTTTTAGCCACAGCAATCAGAGAAGAAAAAGAAATAAAAGGAATACAAATTGGAAAAGAAGAAGTAAAGCTGTCACTGTTTGCAGATGACATGATACTATACATAGACAATCCTAAAGATGCTACGAGAAAACTACTAGAGCTAATCAATGAATTTGGTGAAGTAGCAGGATACAAAATGAATGCACAGAAATCACTTGCATTCCTCTACACTAATGATGAAAAATCTGAAAGTGAAATTAAGAAAACACTCCCATTTACCATTGCAACAAAAAGAATAAAATATCTAGGAATAAACCTACCTAAGGAGACAAAAGACCTGTTTGCAGAAAAGTATAAGACACTGATGAAAGAAATTAAAAATGATACAAATAGATGGAGAGATATACCATGTTCTTGGATTGGAAGAATCAACATTGTGAAAATGATTCTACTACCCAAAGCAATCTACAGATTCAATGCAATCCCTATCAAACTACCAATGGCATTTTTCACAGAACTAGAACAAAAAATTTCACAATTTGTATGGAAACACAAAAGACCCCAAATAGCCAAAGCAATCTTGAGACAGAAAAACGGAGCTCTCAGGCTCCCAGGCTTCAGACTATAGTACAAAGCTACAGTAATCAAGACACTATGGTAGTGGCACAGAAACAGAAATATAGATCAATGGAACAGGATGGAAAGCCCAGAGATAAACTCATGCACGGATGGTCACCTTATCTCTGATAAAGGAGGCAAGAATATAGAGTGGAGAAAAGACAGCCTCTTCAATCAGTGGTGCTGGGAAAATTGGACAGCTACATGTAAAAGAATGAAATTAGAACACTCCCTAACACCATACACAATAATAAACTCAAAATGGATTAAAGACCTAAATGTAAGGCCAGACACCATCAAACTCTTAGAGGAAAACATAGGCAGAACACTCTATGACATAAATCACAGCAAGATCCTATTTGACCCAGCTCCTAGAAAAATGGAAATAAAAAGAAAAATAAACAAATGGGACATAATGAAACTTAAAAGCTTTTGCACAGCAAAGGGAACCATAAACAAGACGAAAAGACAACCCTCAGAATGGGAGAAAATATTTGCAAATGAAGCAACGGACAAAGGATTAATCTCCAAAATTTACAAGCAGCTCATGTAGCTCAATACCAAAAAAAAAAAAAAACAAATAACCCAACCCAAAAATGGGCAGAAGACCTAAACAGACACTTCTCCAAAGAAGATATACAGATTGCCAACAGACATATGAAAGAATGCTCAACATCATTAATCATTAGAGAAATGAAAATCAAAACTACAATGAGATATCATCTCACACCAGTCAGAATGGCCATCATCAAAACATCTACAAACAATAAAGGCTGGAGAGGGTGTGGAGAAAAGGGAACCCTCTTGCACTGTTGGTGGGAATGTAATTTGATACAGCCGCTATGGAGAACAGTATGGAGGTTCCTTAAAAGACTAAAAATAGAACTACCGTACAACCCAGCAATCCCACTACTGGGCATAGACCCTGAGAAAACCATAATTCGAAAAGAGTCATGTACCAAAATGTTTCTTGCAGCTATATTTACAATAGCCAGGACATGGAAGCAACCTAAGTGTCCATCAAGAGATGAATGGATAAAGAAGATGTGGCACATATATGCAATGGAATATTACTCAGCTGTAAAAAGGAACAAAACTGAGTTATTTGTACTGAGGTGGATGGACCTAGAGACTGTCATACAGAGTGAAGTAAGTCAGAAAGAGAAAAACAAATACCATATGCTAACACATATATATGGAATCTAAAAAAGAAAAAAAGGTCATGAAGAACCTACGGGCCAGACGGGAATAAAGATGCAGACCTACTAGAGAGTGGACTTGAGGATACGGGGAGGGGGAAGGGTAAGCTGGGACAAAGTGAGAGAGTGACATGGACATACATACACTACCAAACGTTAAACAGATAGCTAGTGGGAAGCACCCGCATAGCACAGGGAGATCAGCTGGGTGCTTTGTGATACGTAGAAGGGTGGGATAGGGAGGGTTGGAGGGAGGGAGATGCAAGAGGGAAGAGATATGGGGATGTATGTATATGTATAGCTGATTCACTTTGTTATAAAGCAGAAACTAACATACCATTGTATAGCAATTATACTCCAATAAAGATGTTAAAAACAAAAAGAAAAGAAGAGAGAGAAAGGAAAAGCAGAATTCTACTGCAAAGGATTAATAATCTATGCTTGTAGTTCAAAGGCTGCTCTACCATTCTGCAGGATTATTAATTAGCACTACTTGTTTTAATAGCAAAGAACATTTTCAACTAATGTAGTAAAACATTTCAGTCTCAATAAACTGCAAATTCTATTGCTCATCCCCACCCAAAATGCACAGAGATTTCCAAAAATTACAAAATGCATTATCTCCTGGGTATGTGTGTGTGCATGTGTGTAACCACTGATTCAGCATTGTTATTTTTAGGTATTTAAAGTAAATGGGGACTTCCCTGGTGGCACAGTGGTTAAGAATCCGCCTGCCAGTGTAAAGGGACATGGGTTCGAGCCCTGGTCCGGGAAGATTCCACATGCTGAGGAGCAACTAAGCCTGTGTGCCACAACTACTGAGCCTGCGCTCTAGAGCCCGTGAGCCACAACTACTGAAGCCTGCGCGCCTAGAGCCCGTGCTCTGCAACAAGAGAAGCCACCGCAGTGAGAAGCCCGCGCACAGCAACGAAGAGTAGCCCCCGCTCAACGCAACTAGAGAAAAGCCTGCGCGCAGCAATGAAGACCCAACGCAGCCAAAAATAAATAAATAAATAAATAAATAAATAAATAAATAAATAAATAAATAAA